>NW_026602921.1:0-106580 GCF_947242115.1 Biomphalaria glabrata | reverse complement strand
TGAAGTAACATCTGTATTATATAAGATAAGATAAGAAAGCTTTAAAACATAGTTCCAATGTTATACCTCCCTCCCTTACTGGCCCACACAATATTCTCTGCTCCCTAAACTTGTTATACCTCCCTCCCTAACTGGCCCACACAAGATTCATTGCTCCCTGAACTTGTTATAATCAGTCCCTAACTGGTCCAGACAAGATTCATTTCTCCCTAAACTTGTTATACCTCTCCTCCCTTACTGGCCCACACAAGATTCATTGCTCCCTTAACTTGCTATACCTCTCCTCCCTAACTGGCCCACACAAGATTCATTGCTCCCTAAACTTGCTATACCTCCCTCACTAACTGGCCCACACAAGATTTATTGCTCCCTGAACTTATTATACCTCCCTCCTTCACTGGCCCACACAAGATTCATTGCTCCCTGAACTTATTATACCTCCCTCCCTCACTGGCCCACACAAGATTCATTGCTCCCTGAACTTAATATACCTCCCTCCCTAACTGGCCCAAACCAGATTCATTGCTCCCTGAACTTATTATACCGTCCTCCCTCACTGGCCCACACAAGATTCATTGCTCCCTGAACTTGTTATACCTCTCCTCCCTTACTGGCCCACACAAGATTCATTGCTCCCTAAACTTGTTATACCTCTCCTCCTTCACTGGCCCACACAAGATTTATTGCTCCCTGAACTTATTATACCTCCTGAAGTAACGTCTGTATTATATAAGATAAGATAAGAAAGCTTTAAAGCATAGTTCCAATGTTATACCTCCCTCCCTTACTGGCCCACACAATATTCTCTGCTCCCTAAACTTGTTATACCTCCCTCCCTAACTGGCCCACACAAGATTCATTGCTCCCTGAACTTGTTATACCTCCCTCCCTAACTGGTCCACACAAGATTCATTGCTCCCTAAACTTGTTATACCTCTCCTCCCTCACTTGCCCACACAAGATTCATTGCTTCCTAAACTTGTTATACCTCCCTCCCTCACTGGCCCACACAAGATTCATTGCTCCCTGAACTTATTATACCTCCCTCCCTAACTGGCCCACACAAGATTCATTGCTCCCTGAACTTATTATACCTCCCTCCCTAACTGGCCCACACAAGATTCATTGCTCCCTTAACTTATTATACCTCCCTCCCTCCCTCACTGGCCCACACAAGATTCATTGCTCCCTGAACTTATTATACCTCCCTCTCTCACTGGTCCACTTAAGATTCATTGCTCCCTAAACTTGTTATACCTCTCTCCCTTACTGGCCCACACAAGATTTATTGCTCCCTAAACTTGCTATACCTCTCTCCCTCACTGGTCCAAACAAGATTCATTGCTCCCTGAACTTATTATACCTTTCTCTCTCACTGGCCCACACAAGATTCATTGCTCCCTAAACTTGTTAGACGTCTCTCCCTTACTGGCCCACACAAGATTCATTGCTCTCTGAATTTATTATACCTCCCTCCCTCACTGGCCCACACAAGATTCATTGCTCCTTGAACTTGTTATACCTCCCTACCTACCTGGCCCATACAAGATTCATTGCTCCCTGAACTTATTATACCTCCTGAAGTAACGTCTGTATTATATAAGAAAAGATAAGAAAGCTTTAAAGCATAGTTCCAATGTTATACCTCCACCCTTACTGGTTGACACAATATTCATTGCTCCCTAAACTTGTTATACCTCCCTCCCTAACTGGCCCACACAAGATTCATTGCTCCCTGAACTTGTTATACCTCCCTCCCTAACTTGTCCACACAAGATTCATTTTTCCCTAAACTTGTTATACCTCTCCTCCCTTACTGGCCCACACAAGATTTATTGCTCCCTAAACTTGCTATACCTCTCCTCCCTCACTTGCCCACACAAGATTCTTTGCTTCCTAAACTTGTTATACCTCCCTCCCTCACTGGCCCACACAAGATTCATTGCTCCCTGAACTTATTATACCTCCCTCCCTAACTGGCCCACACAAGATTCATTGCTCCCTAAACTTGCTATACCTCCCTCCCTCACTGGTCCACACAAGATTCATTGCTCCCTAAACTAGCTATACCTCTCTCCCTCACTGGCCCACACAAGATTCATTGCTCCCTGAACTTGCTATACCTCTCCTCCCTAACTGGCCCACACAAGATTCATTGCTCCCTAAACTTGCTATACCTCCCTCACTAACTGGCCCACACAAGATTTATTGCTCCCTGAACTTATTATACCTCCCTCCCTCACTGGCTCACACAAGATTCATTGCTCCCTGAACTTGCTATACCTCTCCTCCCTAACTGGCCCACACAAGATTCATTGCTCCCTAAACTTGCTATACCTCCCTCACTAACTGGCCCACACAAGATTTATTGCTCCCTGAACTTATTATACCTCCCTCCCTCACTGGCCCACACAAGATTCATTGCTCCCTGAACTTATTATACCTCCCTCCCTCACTGGCCCACACAAGATTCATTGCTCCCTGAACTTATTATACCTCCCTCACTCACTGGCCCACACAAGATTCATTGCTCCCTGAACTTATTATACCTCCTGAAGTAACGTCTGTATTATATGAGATAAGATAAGAAAGCTTTAAAGCATAGTTCCAATGTTATACCTCCCTCCCTTACTGGCCCACACAAGATTCATTGCTCCCTAAACTTGTTATACCTCCCTCCCTCACTGGCCCACACAAGATTCATTGCTCCCTGAACTTGTTATACCTCTCCTCCCTTACTGGCCCACACAAGATTCATTGCTCCCTAAACTTGTTATACCTCTCCTCCTTCACTGGCCCACACAAGATTCATTGCTCCCTGAACTTATTATACCTCCTGAAGTAACGTCTGTATTATATAAGATAAGATAAGAAAGCTTTAAAGCATAGTTCCAATGTTATACCTCCCTCCCTTACTGGCCCACACAATATTCTCTGCTCCCTAAACTTGTTATACCTCCCTCCCTAACTGGCCCACACAAGGTTCATTGCTCCCTGAACTTGTTATACCTCCCTCCTTAACTGGTCCACACAAGATTCATTTCTCCCTAAACTTGTTATACCTCCCTCCCTCACTGGCCCACAGAAGATTCATTGCTCCCTGAACTTGTTACACCTCTCTCCCTCACTTGCCCACACAAGATTCATTGCTCCCTGAACTTATTATACCTCCCTCCCTAAGTGGCCCACACAAGATTCATTGCTCCCTGAACTTATTATACCTCCCTCCCTAACTGGCCCACACAAGATTCATTGCTCCCTGAACTTATTATACCTTCTGAAGTAACGTCTGTATTATATGAGATAAGATAAGAAAGCTTTAAAGCATAGTTCCAATGTTATACCTCCCTCCCTTACTGGCCCACACAAGATTCATTGCTCCCTAAACTTGTTATACCTCCCTCACTCACTGGCCCACACAAGATTCATTGCTCCCTGAACTTGTTATACCTCTCCTCCTTCACTGGCCCACACAAGATTCATTGCTCCCTGAACTTATTTTACCTCCTGAAGTAACATCTGTATTATATAAGATAAGATAAGAAAGCTTTAAAACATAGTTCCAATGTTATACCTCCCTCCCTTACTGGCCCACACAATATTCTCTGCTCCCTAAACTTGTTATACCTCCCTCCCTAACTGGCCCACACAAGATTCATTGCTCCCTGAACTTGTTATAATCAGTCCCTAACTGGTCCAGACAAGATTCATTTCTCCCTAAACTTGTTATACCTCTCCTCCCTTACTGGCCCACACAAGATTCATTGCTCCCTTAACTTGCTATACCTCTCCTCCCTAACTGGCCCACACAAGATTCATTGCTCCCTAAACTTGCTATACCTCCCTCACTAACTGGCCCACACAAGATTTATTGCTCCCTGAACTTATTATACCTCCCTCCTTCACTGGCCCACACAAGATTCATTGCTCCCTGAACTTATTATACCTCCCTCCCTCACTGGCCCACACAAGATTCATTGCTCCCTGAACTTAATATACCTCCCTCCCTAACTGGCCCAAACCAGATTCATTGCTCCCTGAACTTATTATACCGTCCTCCCTCACTGGCCCACACAAGATTCATTGCTCCCTGAACTTGTTATACCTCTCCTCCCTTACTGGCCCACACAAGATTCATTGCTCCCTAAACTTGTTATACCTCTCCTCCTTCACTGGCCCACACAAGATTTATTGCTCCCTGAACTTATTATACCTCCTGAAGTAACGTCTGTATTATATAAGATAAGATAAGAAAGCTTTAAAGCATAGTTCCAATGTTATACCTCCCTCCCTTACTGGCCCACACAATATTCTCTGCTCCCTAAACTTGTTATACCTCCCTCCCTAACTGGCCCACACAAGATTCATTGCTCCCTGAACTTGTTATACCTCCCTCCCTAACTGGTCCACACAAGATTCATTGCTCCCTAAACTTGTTATACCTCTCCTCCCTCACTTGCCCACACAAGATTCATTGCTTCCTAAACTTGTTATACCTCCCTCCCTCACTGGCCCACACAAGATTCATAGCTCCCTGAACTTATTATACCTCCCTCCCTAACTGGCCCACACAAGATTCATTGCTTCCTGAACTTATTATACCTCCCTCCCTAACTGGCCCACACAAGATTCATTGCTCCCTTAACTTATTATACCTCCCTCCCTAACTGGCCCACACAAGATACATTGCTCCCTGAACTTATTATACCTCCCTCCCTCCCTCACTGGCCCACACAAGATTCATTGCTCCCTGAACTTATTATACCTCCCTCTCTCACTGGTCCACTTAAGATTCATTGCTCCCTAAACTTGTTATACCTCTCTCCCTTACTGGCCCACACAAGATTTATTGCTCCCTAAACTTGCTATACCTCTCTCCCTCACTGGTCCTAACAAGATTCATTGCTCCCTGAACTTATTATACCTTTCTCTCTCACTGGCCCACACAAGATTCATTGCTCCCTAAACTTGTTAGACGTCTCTCCCTTACTGGCCCACACAAGATTCATTGCTCTCTGAATTTATTATACCTCCCTCCCTCACTGGCCCACACAAGATTCATTGCTCCTTGAACTTGTTATACCTCCCTACCTACCTGGCCCATACAAGATTCATTGCTCCCTGAACTTATTATACCTCCTGAAGTAACGTCTGTATTATATAAGAAAAGATAAGAAAGCTTTAAAGCATAGTTCCAATGTTATACCTCCACCCTTACTGGTTGACACAATATTCATTGCTCCCTAAACTTGTTATACCTCCCTCCCTAACTGGCCCACACAAGATTCATTGCTCCCTGAACTTGTTATACCTCCCTCCCTAACTTGTCCACACAAGATTCATTTTTCCCTAAACTTGTTATACCTCTCCTCCCTTACTGGCCCACACAAGATTTATTGCTCCCTAAACTTGCTATACCTCTCCTCCCTCACTTGCCCACACAAGATTCATTGCTTCCTAAACTTGTTATACCTCCCTCCCTCACTGGTCCACACAAGATTCATTGCTCCCTGAACTTATTATACCTCCCTCCCTAACTGGCCCACACAAGATTCATTGCTCCCTAAACTTGCTATACCTCCCTCCCTCACTGGTCCACACAAGATTCATTGCTCCCTAAACTAGCTATACCTCTCTCCCTCACTGGCCCACACAAGTTTCATTGCTCCCTGAACTTGCTATACCTCTCCTCCCTAACTGGCCCACACAAGATTCATTGCTCCCTAAACTTGCTATACCTCCCTCACTAACTGGCCCACACAAGATTTATTGCTCCCTGAACTTATTATACCTCCCTCCCTCACTGGCTCACACAAGATTCATTGCTCCCTGAACTTGCTATACCTCTCCTCCCTAACTGGCCCACACAAGATTCATTGCTCCCTGAACTTATTATACCTCCTGAAGTAACGTCTGTATTATATAAGATAAGATAAGAAAGCTTTAAAACATAGTTCCAATGTTATACCTCCCTCCCTTACTGGCCCACACAATATTCTCTGCTCCCTAAACTTGTTATACCTCCCTCCCTTACTGGCCCACACAAGATTCATTGCTCCCTGAACTTGTTATACCTCAGTCCCTAACTGGTCCAGACAAGATTCATTTCTCCCTAAACTTGTTATACCTCTCCTCCCTTACTGGCCCACACAAGATTCATTGCTCCCTGAACTTGCTATACCTCTCCTCCCTAACTGGCCCACACAAGATTCATTGCTCCCTAAACTTGCTATACCTCCCTCACTAACTGGCCCACACAAGATTCATTGCTCCATGAACTTATTATACCTCCCTCCCTAACTGGCCCAAACAAGATTCATTGCTCCCTGAACTTATTATACCTCCCTCCCTAACTGGCCCACACATGATTCATTGCTCCCTAAACTTGTTATACCTCCCTCCCTCACTGGCCCACACAAGATTCATTGCTCCCTAAACTTGTTATACCTCCCTCCCTCACTGGCCCACACAAGATTCATTGCTCCCTGAACTTGTTATACCTCCCTCCTTCACTGGCCCACACAAGATTCATTGCTCCCTAAACTTGTTATACCTCTCCTCCCTCACTGGCCCACACAAGATTCATTGCTCCCTAAACTTGTTATACCTCCCTCCCTCACTGGCCCACACAAGATTCATTGCTCCCTGAACTTGTTATACCTCCCTCCCTAACTGGCCCACACAAGATTCATTGCTCCCTAAACTTGCTATAACTCCCTCCCTAACTGGCCCACACAAGATTTATTGCTCCCTGAACATATTATACCTCCCTCCCTCACTGGCCCACACAAGGTTCATTGCTCCCTGAACTTATTATACCTCCCTCCCTAACTGGCCCAAACAAGATTCATTGCTCCCTGAACTTATTATACCTCCCTCCCTAACTGGCCCACACATGATTCATTGCTCCCTAAACTTGTTATACCTCCCTCCCTCACTGGCCCACACAAGATTCATTGCTCCCTGAACTTGTTATACCTCCCTCCCTAACTGGCCCATACAAGATTCATTGCTCCCTGAACTTGCTATACCTCTCCTCCCTAACTGGCCCACACAAGATTCATTGCTCCCTAAACTTGCTATACCTCCCTCCCTAACTGGCCCACACAAGATTTATTGCTCCCTGAACTTATTGTACCTCCCTCCCTCACTGGCCCACACATGATTCATTGCTCCCTGAACTTATTATACCTCACTCCCTCACTGGCCCACACAAGATTCATTGCTCCCTGAACTTATTATACCTCCCTCCCTAACTGGCCCACACAAGATTCATTGCTCCCTGAACTTATTATACCTCCTGAAGTAACGTCTGTATTATATAAGATAAGATAATTAAGCTTTAAAGCATAGTTCCAATGTTATACCTCCCTCCCTTACTGGCCCACACAAGATTCATTGCTCCCTAAACTTGTTATACCTCTCTCCCTCACTGGCCCACACAAGATTCATTGCTCCCTGAACTTATTATACCTCCCTCCCTATCTGGCCCACACAAGATTCATTGCTCCCTGAACTTATTATACCTCCCTCCCTAACTGGCCCACACAAGATACATTGCTCCCTGAACTTATTATACCTCCCTTCCTCCCTCACTGGCCCACACAAGATTCATTGCTCCCTGAACTTATTATACCTCCCTCCCTCACTGGTCCACACAAGATTCATTGCTCCCTAAACTTGTTATACCTCTCTCCCTTACTGACCCACACAAGATTTATTGCTCCCTAAACTTGCTATACCTCTCTCCCTCACTGGTCCTAACAAGATTCATTGCTCCCTGAACTTATTATACCTCCCTCCCTTACTGGCCCACACAATATTCATTGCTCCCTGAACTTGTTATACCTCCCTCCCTAACTGGTCCACACAAGATTCATTGCTTCCTAAACTTGTTATACCTCCCTCCCTCACTGGCCCACACAAGATTCATTGCTCCCTGAACTTATTATACCTCCCTCCCTAACTGGCCCACACAAGATTCATTGCTCCCTGAACTTATTATACCTCCCTCCCTAACTGGCCCACACAAGATACATTGCTCCCTGAACTTATTATACCTCCCTCCCTCCCTCACTGGCCCAGACAAGATTTATTGCTCCCTGAACTTGCTATACCTCCCTCCCTAACTGGCCCACACAAGATTCATTGCTCCTTAAACTTGTTATACCTACCTCCCTTACTGGCCCACACAAGCTTCATTGCTCCCTAAACTTGTTATACCTCCCTCCCTTACTGGCCCACACAAGATTCATTGCTCCCTAAACTTGTTATACCTCTCCTCCCTCACTGGCCCACACAAGATTCATTGCTCCCTAAACTTGTTATACCTCCCTCCCTCACTGGCCCACACAAGATTCATTGCTCCCTGAACTTGTTATACCTCCCTCCCTAACTGGCCCACACAAGATTCATTGCTCCCTGAACTTGCTATACCTCTCCTCTTTTACTGGCCCACACAAGATTCATTGCTCCCTTAACTTGCTATACCTCCCTCACTAACTGGCCCACACAAGATTTATTGCTCCCTGAACTTATTATACCTCCCTCCCTCACTGGCCCACACAAGATTCATTGCTCCCTGAACTTATTATACCTCCCTCCCTAACTGGCCCAAACAAGATTCATTGCTCCCTGAACTTATTATACCTCCCTCCCTCACTGGCCCACACAAGATTCATTGCTCCCTGAACTTGTTACACCTCTCTCCCTCACTTGCCCACACAAGATTCATTGCTCCCTGAACTTATTATACCTCCCTCCCTAAGTGGCCCACACAAGATTCATTGCTCCCTGAACTTATTATACCTCCCTCCCTAACTGGCCCACACAAGATTCATTGCTCCCTGAACTTATTATACCTTCTGAAGTAACGTCTGTATTATATGAGATAAGATAAGAAAGCTTTAAAGCATAGTTCCAATGTTATACCTCCCTCCCTTACTGGCCCACACAAGATTCATTGCTCCCTAAACTTGTTATACCTCCCTCACTCACTGGCCCACACAAGATTCATTGCTCCCTGAACTTGTTATACCTCTCCTCCTTCACTGGCCCACACAAGATTCATTGCTCCCTGAACTTATTATACCTCCTGAAGTAACATCTGTATTATATAAGATAAGATAAGAAAGCTTTAAAACATAGTTCCAATGTTATACCTCCCTCCCTTACTGGCCCACACAATATTCTCTGCTCCCTAAACTTGTTATACCTCCCTCCCTAACTGGCCCACACAAGATTCATTGCTCCCTGAACTTGTTATAATCAGTCCCTAACTGGTCCAGACAAGATTCATTTCTCCCTAAACTTGTTATACCTCTCCTCCCTTACTGGCCCACACAAGATTCATTGCTCCCTTAACTTGCTATACCTCTCCTCCCTAACTGGCCCACACAAGATTCATTGCTCCCTAAACTTGCTATACCTCCCTCACTAACTGGCCCACACAAGATTTATTGCTCCCTGAACTTATTATACCTCCCTCCTTCACTGGCCCACACAAGATTCATTGCTCCCTGAACTTATTATACCTCCCTCCCTCACTGGCCCACACAAGATTCATTGCTCCCTGAACTTAATATACCTCCCTCCCTAACTGGCCCAAACCAGATTCATTGCTCCCTGAACTTATTATACCGTCCTCCCTCACTGGCCCACACAAGATTCATTGCTCCCTGAACTTGTTATACCTCTCCTC
Organism: Biomphalaria glabrata; assembly: GCF_947242115.1. NCBI lineage: Eukaryota > Metazoa > Mollusca > Gastropoda > Planorbidae > Biomphalaria > Biomphalaria glabrata. Next base: position 96,880 of record NW_026602921.1, on the reverse strand, counting down.
CCTTACTGGCCCACACAAGATTCATTGCTCCCTAAACTTGTTATACCTCTCCTCCTTCACTGGCCCACACAAGATTTATTGCTCCCTGAACTTATTATACCTCCTGAAGTAACGTCTGTATTATATAAGATAAGATAAGAAAGCTTTAAAGCATAGTTCCAATGTTATACCTCCCTCCCTTACTGGCCCACACAATATTCTCTGCTCCCTAAACTTGTTATACCTCCCTCCCTAACTGGCCCACACAAGATTCATTGCTCCCTGAACTTGTTATACCTCCCTCCCTAACTGGTCCACACAAGATTCATTGCTCCCTAAACTTGTTATACCTCTCCTCCCTCACTTGCCCACACAAGATTCATTGCTTCCTAAACTTGTTATACCTCCCTCCCTCACTGGCCCACACAAGATTCATTGCTCCCTGAACTTATTATACCTCCCTCCCTAACTGGCCCACACAAGATTCATTGCTCCCTGAACTTATTATACCTCCCTCCCTAACTGGCCCACACAAGATTCATTGCTCCCTTAACTTATTATACCTCCCTCCCTCCCTCACTGGCCCACACAAGATTCATTGCTCCCTGAACTTATTATACCTCCCTCTCTCACTGGTCCACTTAAGATTCATTGCTCCCTAAACTTGTTATACCTCTCTCCCTTACTGGCCCACACAAGATTTATTGCTCCCTAAACTTGCTATACCTCTCTCCCTCACTGGTCCAAACAAGATTCATTGCTCCCTGAACTTATTATACCTTTCTCTCTCACTGGCCCACACAAGATTCATTGCTCCCTAAACTTGTTAGACGTCTCTCCCTTACTGGCCCACACAAGATTCATTGCTCTCTGAATTTATTATACCTCCCTCCCTCACTGGCCCACACAAGATTCATTGCTCCTTGAACTTGTTATACCTCCCTACCTACCTGGCCCATACAAGATTCATTGCTCCCTGAACTTATTATACCTCCTGAAGTAACGTCTGTATTATATAAGAAAAGATAAGAAAGCTTTAAAGCATAGTTCCAATGTTATACCTCCACCCTTACTGGTTGACACAATATTCATTGCTCCCTAAACTTGTTATACCTCCCTCCCTAACTGGCCCACACAAGATTCATTGCTCCCTGAACTTGTTATACCTCCCTCCCTAACTTGTCCACACAAGATTCATTTTTCCCTAAACTTGTTATACCTCTCCTCCCTTACTGGCCCACACAAGATTTATTGCTCCCTAAACTTGCTATACCTCTCCTCCCTCACTTGCCCACACAAGATTCTTTGCTTCCTAAACTTGTTATACCTCCCTCCCTCACTGGCCCACACAAGATTCATTGCTCCCTGAACTTATTATACCTCCCTCCCTAACTGGCCCACACAAGATTCATTGCTCCCTAAACTTGCTATACCTCCCTCCCTCACTGGTCCACACAAGATTCATTGCTCCCTAAACTAGCTATACCTCTCTCCCTCACTGGCCCACACAAGATTCATTGCTCCCTGAACTTGCTATACCTCTCCTCCCTAACTGGCCCACACAAGATTCATTGCTCCCTAAACTTGCTATACCTCCCTCACTAACTGGCCCACACAAGATTTATTGCTCCCTGAACTTATTATACCTCCCTCCCTCACTGGCTCACACAAGATTCATTGCTCCCTGAACTTGCTATACCTCTCCTCCCTAACTGGCCCACACAAGATTCATTGCTCCCTAAACTTGCTATACCTCCCTCACTAACTGGCCCACACAAGATTTATTGCTCCCTGAACTTATTATACCTCCCTCCCTCACTGGCCCACACAAGATTCATTGCTCCCTGAACTTATTATACCTCCCTCCCTCACTGGCCCACACAAGATTCATTGCTCCCTGAACTTATTATACCTCCCTCACTCACTGGCCCACACAAGATTCATTGCTCCCTGAACTTATTATACCTCCTGAAGTAACGTCTGTATTATATGAGATAAGATAAGAAAGCTTTAAAGCATAGTTCCAATGTTATACCTCCCTCCCTTACTGGCCCACACAAGATTCATTGCTCCCTAAACTTGTTATACCTCCCTCCCTCACTGGCCCACACAAGATTCATTGCTCCCTGAACTTGTTATACCTCTTCTCCCTTACTGGCCCACACAAGATTCATTGCTCCCTAAACTTGTTATACCTCTCCTCCTTCACTGGCCCACACAAGATTCATTGCTCCCTGAACTTATTATACCTCCTGAAGTAACGTCTGTATTATATAAGATAAGATAAGAAAGCTTTAAAGCATAGTTCCAATGTTATACCTCCCTCCCTTACTGGCCCACACAATATTCTCTGCTCCCTAAACTTGTTATACCTCCCTCCCTAACTGGCCCACACAAGGTTCATTGCTCCCTGAACTTGTTATACCTCCCTCCTTAACTGGTCCACACAAGATTCATTTCTCCCTAAACTTGTTATACCTCCCTCCCTCACTGGCCCACAGAAGATTCATTGCTCCCTGAACTTGTTACACCTCTCTCCCTCACTTGCCCACACAAGATTCATTGCTCCCTGAACTTATTATACCTCCCTCCCTAAGTGGCCCACACAAGATTCATTGCTCCCTGAACTTATTATACCTCCCTCCCTAACTGGCCCACACAAGATTCATTGCTCCCTGAACTTATTATACCTTCTGAAGTAACGTCTGTATTATATGAGATAAGATAAGAAAGCTTTAAAGCATAGTTCCAATGTTATACCTCCCTCCCTTACTGGCCCACACAAGATTCATTGCTCCCTAAACTTGTTATACCTCCCTCACTCACTGGCCCACACAAGATTCATTGCTCCCTGAACTTGTTATACCTCTCCTCCTTCACTGGCCCACACAAGATTCATTGCTCCCTGAACTTATTATACCTCCTGAAGTAACATCTGTATTATATAAGATAAGATAAGAAAGCTTTAAAACATAGTTCCAATGTTATACCTCCCTCCCTTACTGGCCCACACAATATTCTCTGCTCCCTAAACTTGTTATACCTCCCTCCCTAACTGGCCCACACAAGATTCATTGCTCCCTGAACTTGTTATAATCAGTCCCTAACTGGTCCAGACAAGATTCATTTCTCCCTAAACTTGTTATACCTCTCCTCCCTTACTGGCCCACACAAGATTCATTGCTCCCTTAACTTGCTATACCTCTCCTCCCTAACTGGCCCACACAAGATTCATTGCTCCCTAAACTTGCTATACCTCCCTCACTAACTGGCCCACACAAGATTTATTGCTCCCTGAACTTATTATACCTCCCTCCTTCACTGGCCCACACAAGATTCATTGCTCCCTGAACTTATTATACCTCCCTCCCTCACTGGCCCACACAAGATTCATTGCTCCCTGAACTTAATATACCTCCCTCCCTAACTGGCCCAAACCAGATTCATTGCTCCCTGAACTTATTATACCGTCCTCCCTCACTGGCCCACACAAGATTCATTGCTCCCTGAACTTGTTATACCTCTCCTCCCTTACTGGCCCACACAAGATTCATTGCTCCCTAAACTTGTTATACCTCTCCTCCTTCACTGGCCCACACAAGATTTATTGCTCCCTGAACTTATTATACCTCCTGAAGTAACGTCTGTATTATATAAGATAAGATAAGAAAGCTTTAAAGCATAGTTCCAATGTTATACCTCCCTCCCTTACTGGCCCACACAATATTCTCTGCTCCCTAAACTTGTTATACCTCCCTCCCTAACTGGCCCACACAAGATTCATTGCTCCCTGAACTTGTTATACCTCCCTCCCTAACTGGTCCACACAAGATTCATTGCTCCCTAAACTTGTTATACCTCTCCTCCCTCACTTGCCCACACAAGATTCATTGCTTCCTAAACTTGTTATACCTCCCTCCCTCACTGGCCCACACAAGATTCATAGCTCCCTGAACTTATTATACCTCCCTCCCTAACTGGCCCACACAAGATTCATTGCTTCCTGAACTTATTATACCTCCCTCCCTAACTGGCCCACACAAGATTCATTGCTCCCTTAACTTATTATACCTCCCTCCCTAACTGGCCCACACAAGATACATTGCTCCCTGAACTTATTATACCTCCCTCCCTCCCTCACTGGCCCACACAAGATTCATTGCTCCCTGAACTTATTATACCTCCCTCTCTCACTGGTCCACTTAAGATTCATTGCTCCCTAAACTTGTTATACCTCTCTCCCTTACTGGCCCACACAAGATTTATTGCTCCCTAAACTTGCTATACCTCTCTCCCTCACTGGTCCTAACAAGATTCATTGCTCCCTGAACTTATTATACCTTTCTCTCTCACTGGCCCACACAAGATTCATTGCTCCCTAAACTTGTTAGACGTCTCTCCCTTACTGGCCCACACAAGATTCATTGCTCTCTGAATTTATTATACCTCCCTCCCTCACTGGCCCACACAAGATTCATTGCTCCTTGAACTTGTTATACCTCCCTACCTACCTGGCCCATACAAGATTCATTGCTCCCTGAACTTATTATACCTCCTGAAGTAACGTCTGTATTATATAAGAAAAGATAAGAAAGCTTTAAAGCATAGTTCCAATGTTATACCTCCACCCTTACTGGTTGACACAATATTCATTGCTCCCTAAACTTGTTATACCTCCCTCCCTAACTGGCCCACACAAGATTCATTGCTCCCTGAACTTGTTATACCTCCCTCCCTAACTTGTCCACACAAGATTCATTTTTCCCTAAACTTGTTATACCTCTCCTCCCTTACTGGCCCACACAAGATTTATTGCTCCCTAAACTTGCTATACCTCTCCTCCCTCACTTGCCCACACAAGATTCATTGCTTCCTAAACTTGTTATACCTCCCTCCCTCACTGGTCCACACAAGATTCATTGCTCCCTGAACTTATTATACCTCCCTCCCTAACTGGCCCACACAAGATTCATTGCTCCCTAAACTTGCTATACCTCCCTCCCTCACTGGTCCACACAAGATTCATTGCTCCCTAAACTAGCTATACCTCTCTCCCTCACTGGCCCACACAAGTTTCATTGCTCCCTGAACTTGCTATACCTCTCCTCCCTAACTGGCCCACACAAGATTCATTGCTCCCTAAACTTGCTATACCTCCCTCACTAACTGGCCCACACAAGATTTATTGCTCCCTGAACTTATTATACCTCCCTCCCTCACTGGCTCACACAAGATTCATTGCTCCCTGAACTTGCTATACCTCTCCTCCCTAACTGGCCCACACAAGATTCATTGCTCCCTAAACTTGCTATACCTCCCTCACTAACTGGCCCACTGTCACAGTCCAGTTTTAGAACCTCTGTGACATGAAGTGATACTCAGTCACCTATTGCAATATTCCGTGCGGGCCAGCACGAAGTTAAGTGAATAAGTTAAAGGACTCAAAAAATAAGGGTCAAAGTTAGTTAGTAAAGAACTCCAGCAGAGAGTGGATGTACGATTTTCTCTGTCTGTAATAGGTACCTTAATGAATTCGATTTAATGTTAACTTGAGAGTTTTCCTCGGACTTATATTTTGAACATTTCATTGATGTGATTACTTATTCCACATGGCACGAATAGCCAGTATTTATTGGTGTATATTTTGTGACGGCTGAAGTCGCCAGTATTTTCTGTGATTTATCCTATATATAATAAACGTTAAGTCTGCTACCAGTGTGTTCATCAGTAATTCTAAATGTTGTCGTTGGAGACCTTAGTATACTAGTAATGTTGCGCACTTGCAAATCTAGTGCGCCTAATAAAGTACATCGTTAAGAGGAGTACTATAGCCGTACCAGAAGAGGTACCTACAACACACGGACGCACCCACGCCGCTACGCCTACAGCCAAAACCAAGTAGCGACATTTGGTGGCCAGTATAGACCTACAACATAGGTGACATTTGGCCTTTGGTGGCCAGTATGTCTTAAATGACAGAACGAACCTACACTCTTTAACAAGTAAATCGTCGATCGTCTACATTCCATCTGGCGTAGAAGTACAAGGACTATTTTTCTTTCACCATGGCGGCGAAAACAATTCAACGAACTTAGAGGGCTAATAAACTTTTCTTCAATAAGAAATCAACTCAGGTGGCCTTGCTACAACATGATCTCAGAGCGATTCCTAGATCTTAATATGCTATCTTAGATCGGGAAGTTGAAACAACCAGAAACCAAGATCTGATGCAGATTGATGATAAACAACAGTCAACAAAACAGGTCAAGGCCCACTCATCTCAACTCTGAGATCCACTACCTTAACATCATCATACACATAAGAGTCGATTTAATTAGTATGTATGAAACTGAATACAGCCATGCCTGATGAGCCGCAATATGAGTGAAAACAATTACTGAAGAAAAGCCGAAGCCGGAGTACAGCTACCTGTCTGTACTAATCAATTCCGACGTCATTCAAGTCGACGATTCATCGTGGTGTACGTCTTTTGAGACTCACCTAATCATTTGTTCACTGTTCCAGTAGCAAATTGTGGTACACTGGGGCACGTGATACCACCATATCGTCCTAACTGAAGAGAATCTTCTCCACAACATCTTCTGAAGAGAATCTTCTCCATAACATCTTCTGTGAAGAACTTCTCCTGTCTTATATTGCTAATTAAGTCAGTCATAGACTATTGGATTATCTTCTAAAAGATCAAGTACTTTGGATTATATATACATATACTATTTGTCATCTTAGTCATCGTTGCCCATACTATTTGTACTAAACCGTTATTGGACCACTAGCTACCAGTATAATTAATTCTGTTTGGATTATTGAGCTCGTTATTGGATATATATTATATATTTGTGACTGGACTATTGGATATATTACCTTATTTCACTGATTTATTCTATGATTCGATTATAACTGGACTATGGATCTACACTAAGAGTATCGAGCTTATCTACATCAGACTACACTAGAAAGCCCCTGTAAGTTTTGATCAATTATTGAATATATTTGTTATACATTGATATAATTTAAAGCATCCAACTAAGTATTGTTGAATTTAAAGTATCCAATTAAGTATTGTTGACTATTGAAGATAGTCACTAGTGAGTAACTATTTTCATTTTTCTAAGCGTTCTTTTAAGGGTGGCTGGAGAGGGACTATTGCATGAACTATCAAAACAATAGGATCTATTAGGGTCTATCCTATTTGTTCTTTAACCTCTATAAGGCCCAATGCGTTTGAGGCTCTCCTTGTTGGTACGGAGGTCATAGAATATAGTGGGAAAATATTTATTTAGCTGTTGAGTCTTGTTTGTATTTCTGTCAGTGTACTTAATCTGTATCTATATTGTTGTTTGTTTAAAAGTCTTGTATCCATATATCTGTATTTCTCCTGTCACATTTCTACTTTTTATTAATTTCTTTAAAGGCAGACTGTGTTGTTCTCTATATTGTTTCTGTGTTTGTCTTTTTACTTATACTGTACATATATTTTTCTTTCTTTTACTAATTTACATTTTTTTACTATTTTACTTTGGCACAACAGCACACATGTATAACATATGTTGAAATTTATGACTATTGAACTAGTCTATAATTGAGTAACTGAGTAAATTTTGATCTAGATCTATACATTTGTTTGACAATTATCACTACATTCTTTCATTATATTGTAACCATTGATTGAATTTTTATATTATTGTGTAATATACACATGTTAAATAATTGACACACACTGTATTGACAAGTATAACACAGTACATTTTTCCTTTCTCACTTAATTAACTACACAAAGCATTAAACATGTCTTCCTATGACAAAATTTTAGAGCTAGTGAAAGTCATGGAACTAGAAGGGGATGAGAAAAAGGAATTTATCAAAAAAGAACTAGAAAAGGCTGAGAAGAAAGAAAGGGAGGAAAGAGATAGGGCTGAAAAGGAAAAAGATAGAATAGAAAAGAAAGAAAGGGAAGAAAAAGATAGAATAGAAAGGAAAGAAAGGGAGGAAAGGGAAGAAAAGAAACAAATTAGAGATAGGGAAGAAAGAGCTGCTGAAAGAGCTCATCAGAAAACATTAAAAGAACTAGAAACTAGACAAAAAGAACTAGAACTAGAAGCTGCCAAAACAAATCCCAACATTAATACCCAACAGTCTACAACAAAGCCATTCATCTCCAAATTCCATAAATATAATTCAAAAGATGAAACACTCGAAAACTATTTAGTCCAATTTGAGCATATAGCCTCAACCTATAGTCTTAACAATGAGGACATGGCCAAACACCTACTAGCAAATTTGTCCGGAGAACCCCTCAACATCATTTCCACTCTAACTGTAGACCAAAAGAAAGACTATGCAGCAGTAAAGACTAGATTATTAGAACACTTTGGAAAAAACTCAGATTTCTATCGTAAGCTATTCAGGGACACTAAATTGAAAAAAGATGGGGACTTCAACAGAATAATATTCGACATGAGGACTAACATGATAAAATGGTTAGAGCTAGCAAAATGTGACATCAAGGACCCGACACAAATCCTAGACATGCTACTTATTGACAATGTCCTCAACAACGTGACAGACTTAGTATTTACTTTCCTTAAAGAAAAAAAGATCAAGACAGAGACTGAACTGATAACGAATCTAAATCTATTTAAAGACAGTCACCCTGGACACACGATTGACAAAAGAGACCTACACCAACTAGTAGCCACAGCAACAACATTCAACAACAACAACAATGACAAATTTAAATGGTCCAACACCAAGACTTGTTTCAATTGTGGTAGAAAAGGTCACGTGAAAAATCAATGCAAAGCTCCTATAAACTACAATAACAATTACAGATACAGAAGTTACACCAATTTCCACAACCCAAACAGCTACAAGCACAATAATAATTACAATAATAGACCATATAGACTACACCAGAGTGCAAGTCCCAATGAAAGAAGAAATTTTGCAAACAGTTACCAACACAATAACTATAATAGAAACAACAGGCAATCTAGAAGGGACCAATATAACTACCACACAAACAACCACCCAAACAACTACAATAGAGGAAACAATAGAAACAGCAGTGGCAATAACACCAACACCAATAGAGAAGAATTAACAGCCTACATGCATTACAATAAGCCAAAACTGAACCTATACCCCTCATACGTAAATGGAATCAAAGTAGAAGCCCTCAGAGATACAGGAAGCAGTGCCATATTAATAAATTCAAAACTAGTAAAACCAGATCAAAAACTGCCAGAAAAGATCAAACTTACATATGCCAATCAAAAGAAATTTGATATTTGTGATACAGCCAGAATACACCTAGATACCCCATGGATAACTGGAGAAGTAGATGTTATTATTTTAGACACACCAGCACAAGATTTAATAATTGGTAATGTTAATGGTGTAAATGATTTAAGTAAAGAAGAAATTATAGAATGGGCAGCAAAAAAGGGTGAAATTTGTGAACTATCTGCTGCACAAGATACAAGTCCTACTACAAACCACTTAACTAATGATAACATTATTAGAGTAGAGAATCTATCAAGATACACTAGATGGCAAACAATTATGGGAGAATTCAGCAATGTAGCACATGTTAAATGGGTAGATATAAGAACTCAAGATAGATCAAATAAAATTGCATTTGTACACTTAAACACAATAGAAGATTGTTATAGAATTATTAAAGCATTCAATAATAAGTTATTTAGAGGAAGATATATTAATGTGAAATATGAAAATGTTTAACTTCACAATGTAATTAGAAACAACCATTTTCAATCAGGTCAACCTGACTTTTTTTCTTGCCATGATTCAAATAAGTCATGACACTTTATTGTTACACTTTTCTTTTGGGTCATGATGACATTTATGCTTATGATCAATAACAGATCATCTATTTGCTCATTGTATTTTATTGTCAACTTGTAATATGACAAATACCAGATGTGTTTATTTTGTGTGTATATATTGTATTTTATTACTGATCATGCACAGCAATGTAAACAATGAGATGTAAACAACAGTGAACTACTTGAACTGTTGACCTGAAAATTTTTTTTCATAACAACTCACAGATGTAAATATTGTCTAAAATTTTTTACACACCTGAATACTACAATGAATGTCTATAAACATGGAAATTTGTTTACTATGGTACTTCAATACTACACTCAGACTATTTATAGTAGTCTTATGCAAGGTCAACCTTGAACTGGATTGACATGTCTCTGAATTTTTTTTTTTCTCTTTTGAGGATGGCAAAACTCAGTATGATATATTGACACAGCAAATCACAATTGTAAATAAATATGAAATCTTTTTTTCTGTAATAATTTTGAATAAATTTACTCAGTGTGTCAAATGATACACATTGATAATGTGGTGCATCTACAATTATAGTAAAACATTGGATGTGGAATAACTTGTATATTTTTTCCTTTTTTATATTGATTAGCATGTGATTGTCTGTACAAATTTTTTTTTTTTCAGTACAAATGTATGCATAAAGATGTTAACACTTGATGGAGGTACTTTTCATTACAATTAATGTTACATTTCAGTGATTTTGCTCTCAGTGAATTAAGTATATAAATGATTATACATTTTGGACTCAGTAATTTATATGATGTTATACATAATTACTAAGATTATACAAGATGATATGAGCAATTGGAGTGAACTTACAGCACTTGATAGAATAATGGACTAAGCTCATATATATTTGTACAGTGATATTGATGTAAAATATACTTGTCAAAGATTTTTGGTCAAAAATCTTTTTGGAGTGTGGGGCGTATGTCACAGTCCAGTTTTAGAACCTCTGTGACATGAAGTGATACTCAGTCACCTATTGCAATATTCCGTGCGGGCCAGCACGAAGTTAAGTGAATAAGTTAAAGGACTCAAAAAATAAGGGTCAAAGTTAGTTAGTAAAGAACTCCAGCAGAGAGTGGATGTACGATTTTCTCTGTCTGTAATAGGTACCTTAATGAATTCGATTTAATGTTAACTTGAGAGTTTTCCTCGGACTTATATTTTGAACATTTCATTGATGTGATTACTTATTCCACATGGCACGAATAGCCAGTATTTATTGGTGTATATTTTGTGACGGCTGAAGTCGCCAGTATTTTCTGTGATTTATCCTATATATAATAAACGTTAAGTCTGCTACCAGTGTGTTCATCAGTAATTCTAAATGTTGTCGTTGGAGACCTTAGTATACTAGTAATGTTGCGCACTTGCAAATCTAGTGCGCCTAATAAAGTACATCGTTAAGAGGAGTACTATAGCCGTACCAGAAGAGGTACCTACAACACACGGACGCACCCACGCCGCTACGCCTACAGCCAAAACCAAGTAGCGACACCCACACAAGATTTATTGCTCCCTGAACTTATTATACCTCCCTCCCTCACTGGCCCACACAAGATTCATTGCTCCCTGAACTTATTATACCTCCCTCCCTCACTGGCCCACACAAGATTCATTGCTCCCTGAACTTATTATACCTCCCTCCCTAACTGGCCCAAACAAGATTCATTGCTCCCTGAACTTATTATACCTCCCTCACTCACTGGCCCACACAAGATTCATTGCTCCCTGAACTTATTATACCTCCTGAAGTAACGTCTGTATTATATGAGATAAGATAAGAAAGCTTTAAAGCATAGTTCCAATGTTATACCTCCCTCCCTTACTGGCCCACACAAGATTCATTGCTCCCTAAACTTGTTATACCTCCCTCCCTCACTGGCCCACACAAGATTCATTGCTCCCTGAACTTGTTATACCTCTCCTCCCTTACTGGCCCACACAAGATTCATTGCTCCCTAAACTTGTTATACCTCTCCTCCTTCACTGGCCCACACAAGATTCATTGCTCCCTGAACTTATTATACCTCCTGAAGTAACGTCTGTATTATATAAGATAAGATAAGAAAGCTTTAAAGCATAGTTCCAATGTTATACCTCCCTCCCTTACTGGCCCACACAATATTCTCTGCTCCCTAAACTTGTTATACCTCCCTCCCTAACTGGCCCACACAAGGTTCATTGCTCCCTGAACTTGTTATACCTCCCTCCTTAACTGGTCCACACAAGATTCATTTCTCCCTAAACTTGTTATACCTCCCTCCCTCACTGGCCCACACAAGATTCATTGCTCCCTGAACTTGTTATACCTCTCCTCCCTTATTGGCCCACACAAGATTCATTGCTCCCTAAACTTGTTATACCTCTCCTCCTTCACTGGCCCACACAAGATTCATTGCTCCCTGAACTTATACCTCCTGAAGTAACGTCTGTATTATATAAGATAAGATAAGAAAGCTTTAAAGCATAGTTCCAATGTTATACCTCCCTCCCTTACTGGCCCACACAATATTCTCTGCTCCCTAAACTTGTTATACCTCCCTCCCTAACTGGCCCACACAAGATTCATTGCTCCCTGAACTTGTTATACCTCCCTCCCTAACTGGTCCACACAAGATTCATTTCTCCCTAAACTTGTTATACCTCTCCTCCCTTACTGGCCCACACAAGATTCATTGCTCCCTAAACTTGTTATACCTCTCCTCCCTCACTGGCCCACACAAGATTCATTGCTTCCTAAACTTGTTATACCTCCCTCCCTCACTGGCCCACACAAGATTCATTGCTCCCTGAACTTATTATACCTCTCTCCCTAACTGGCCCACACAAGATTCATTGCTCCCTGAACTTATTATACCTCCCTCCCTAACTGGCCCACACAAGATTCATTGCTCCCTGAACTTATTATATCTCCCTCCCTAACTGGCCCACACAAGATTCATTGCTCCCTGAACTTATTATACCTCCCTCCCTAACTGGCCCACACAAGATACATTGCTCCCTGAACTTATTATACCTCCCTCCCTCCCTCACTGGCCCACACAAGATTCATTGCTCCCTGAACTTATTATACCTCCCTCCCTCACTGGTCCACACAAGATTCATTGCTCCCTAAACTTGTTATACCTCTCTCCCTTACTGGCCCACACAAGATTTATTGCTCCCTAAACTTGCTATACCTCTCTCCCTCACTGGTCCTAACAAGATTCATTGCTCCCTGAACTTATTATACCTCTCTCTCTCACTGGCCCACACAAGATTCATTGCTCCCTAAACTTGTTATACCTCTCTCCCTTACTGGCCCACACAAGATTCATTGCTCCCTGAATTTATTATACCTCCCTCCCTCACTGGCCCACACAAGATTCATTGCTCCTTGAACCTGTTATACCTCCCTCCCTACCTGGCCCATAGAAGATTCATTGCTCCCTGAACTTATTATACCTCCTGAAGTAACGTCTGTATTATATAAGATAAGATAAGAAAGCTTTAAAGCATAGTTCCACACAAGATTCATTGCTCCCTAAACTAGCTATACCTCTCTCCCTCACTGGCCCACACAAGATTCATTGCTCCCTAAACTTGTTATACCTCTCTCCCTTACTGGCCCACACAAGATTCATTGCTCCCTGAATTTATTATACCTCCCTCCCTCACTGGCCCACACAAGATTCATTGCTCCTTGAACCTGTTATACCTCCCTTCACTACCTGGCCCATACAAGATTCATTGCTCCCTGAACTTATTATACCTCCTGAAGTAACGTCTGTATTATATAAGATAAGATAAGAAAGCTTTAAAGCATAGTTCCACACAAGATTCATTGCTCCCTAAACTAGCTATACCTCTCTCCCTCACTGGCCCACACAAGATTCATTGCTCCCTGAACTTGCTATAAGAATGACTGCCATGACAGTTGTGCCATACAAAATCAATTAAAATCTAGAATTAAAAATAAATTAAGTGTAATTAGTTTAAATCAGCCAAGTAGTTAAATTTATAATAGATCTAGACTAGCAAGAATAAATCTGTGCGATTATAAATATTTTACTAATTGTTTTGATTATTGTCATTTTAAGCTTCTAGTTTTTTATATGCGATGTGATCCAATCACTTGTCTGGACCAGTTAGTGGGTGGGGTGGGGAAGAAGGGGGTATCTGGGTGAAGGTTGCCGTGATCACGTGTTCATATATTTGATATGGAAACAAAAACAGTTGTACGACTTGAATTCGAACTCGAGGTCTCTAGCTTCATCAAGCCAATGCACTATCCACTGTGCCAGCGAAGTGTTTATGAAAGGCTTCATAGCTATCTATTGTTAGTTTCAAGCTTTTAAGCGACGACCTAATTCTCTACAAAGATATATGGGGGACTTATTCAGCTTATACAACGTCTCTCAAGTACAACTTATTTCCCTTGTTCGATACCAAACAAAATAATTAATCACCAATAATTAATTAACTAATTGGCTACTTTTTTTTGTTATTTATTGATTCTTTTTTTCTCAAGAAATAATTGTTCAAAATTTCAATTTATTCTAAGATTGGGCGTGGGAGAAATAACGTGTACGAAAATTGTACCAGAGAGACAGACAAACAGACATACAGAGTGAGTTGATATAAGCTTTGTAAAAATAACTTTCCTATTCCTCTAACTCTAATACCTCTGAAGGCCTCAAAATTTGAATTCTTAAGTTAAAAATTCTTCTCAAAAAGCACAACTAAAAAAGAAAAAGAAACGAAAAGAACAAAGAAATGAAAGTACTAAATGTGAAAGTTTATCTTTGCACTTATCACCTAGTTCCCGTGAGAAATCAGAAGGCGGGAATCAATATTTGTGCAATCCTCCAGTCCGTGCTTAACGTTGTTGTCTGCTGACTTGCGTGTTGACTTCGAAACTCGGTCTGAAAAATGTACGTTCAAGAGTTGAACATGGCATATTGTTTTTTATCTGCCCTCCACTTGCAGGGGAACAGATTCCATCGCTAAAATTCTGCCAGCGTTTCCCGTTCATTCCCGTTGGGGACAGTTCATTCTGCACTTCTCGGTTACGCTGAGCGGTTCTCAATTCTGTGCCGGGCACGATCGTCTTTTTAAAACTCTTCGAACACGTCGAGCGATGGTAACCGGGTTTCAGCTCAGACGTCACGTGATCACGCGAGCTCTACCAATCGCAAATCAGTTTGACAAGAATTAAACATTGAGTAGTTGTGGTTAAGTACGGAGAAGTTGCCCCAGAAATACAAACTGATGGACTTTGACGAGGCTGGTCAAGCTTGATTAACGTACACAGTAACGCTCTAGCTACGAAGCAATTATAGAACTTGTAATCAAGTGAAACCTTGGCACTGGTAAAAACAATCAACTAAATCCCTGGGAAATGAGAATTTTTGTAAACATTTTATGGTGCTATGGAAGATTGACTGGGCCTACTAGACCTAGATTTCTAATTTAGAACTCTTGAGATCTAGATCTAGTCTAGATCTAGATCTCCTAGATCTAGAATCTAGATGTAATCGATAGTAGATAAACTTAAAAAATATTAGTCAAGCTTAGATATTTTTTCAATAAATTTGATGCAACTTTAAACTTACTGTTATCGTATAACTTTGGAACACTATGACTGACTACGCCATGTTTTATTTTCTAAGCCTAGTCAAGCCAAATTCACAGTTATTTTTGTTTTATTTTGAAAAATTATAACGATCAAACTAGAATTTTCCCCATGTGGCTAAAGATCGAGTATTTTTTTCTCAGCGATATACACCAACTGTTAAATTTCAAGGAAAATCGTTAAAAGCGTTTTTGAGATCAGCTGTCCAGGTTCCTGGATCCTGAGGGAACACTGGGAAGATCTAGCAGACCAGAGACCTCTAAGTGCTGAGGTGACACTGGGAAGCTCTAGCAGTCCAGAGACCTCTAAGTGCTGAGGTGACACTGGGAAGCTCTAGCAGTCCAGAAACCTCTAAGTGCAGATGTGACACTGGGAAGCTCTAGCAGTCCAGAAACCTCTAAGTGCTGAGGTGACACTGGGAAGTTCTTGCAGTCCAGAGACCTATAAGTGCTGAGGTGACACTGGGAAGTTCTAGCAATCCAGAGACCTCTAAGTGCTGAGGTGACACTGGTAAGTTCTAGCAGACCAGAGACCTCTAAGTGCTGAGGTGACACTGGGAAGTTCTTGCAGTCCAGAGACCTCTAAGTGCTAAGGTGACACTGGGAAGTTCTAACAATCCAGAGACCTCTAAGTGCTGAGGTGACACTGGTAAGTTCTAGCAGACCAGAGACCTCTAAGTGCTGAGGTGACACTGGGAAGTTCTTGCAGGCCAGAGACTTCTAAGTGCTGAGGTGAAACTGGGAAGTTCTTGCAGACCAGAGACTTCTAAGTGCTGAGGTGAAACTGGGAAGTTCTTGCAGGCCAGAGACTTCTAAGTGCTGAGGTGACACTGGGAAGTTCTAGCAGTCCAGAGACCTCTAAGTGCTGAGGTGACAATGTGGTAGATGGAAACGTTCACACTGTTTCGAGGTATTTTTACAAAAATATTTCTACAGTGCAAGAGTTAGAACAACGAAAATGTTTTCTATTTAGTTTCAGTTTCAATGGTAGTTCCATATAAATAGTGAACTCCGAGAGCTCTTCTAAATTCTATTCCCAATAAGCTTGTGACTCTCTTGTATCCAATCTGAATGAAACAAACGGTGACTACTAGCTTGTGTACCATTGAAATTGGACAGACCAAAAGAAACAGTTTCACACAGAAACTATTATTGGATGAGTCTATTTCTTGTTCAACTGTAATGGCAATGAACCATCTTTTGTTGATGAATCAGTGAGACTGGATGACACAAACAAAAACAATGTCTAAACTAACTCTAAACTTGACAAACGAAACTCTCGCTAGAACACTTTGTATCTCAACTGAAACTTGACATCACTTAATATAGCTCAACGTAAGCTCTGTCAACTTATTTAGTTGTGTTCCATATATTGATTGGTATGCAATAGTGTTTTTAAAGCTTATTTTTTTTTAACTTTATTTTCAATTTTATTTCTTGCACATAGAGAAATGGATGTTATACTGTTGAAGTGAACACATAGAGAAATGGATGTTATGGAGTTGAAGTTAACACATAGAGAAATGGATGTTATACAGT
Source organism: Biomphalaria glabrata (assembly GCF_947242115.1). Taxonomy (NCBI): domain Eukaryota; kingdom Metazoa; phylum Mollusca; class Gastropoda; family Planorbidae; genus Biomphalaria; species Biomphalaria glabrata. The sequence goes on along the minus strand of NW_026602921.1, from coordinate 79,858 downwards.
TAACAGAAATATTTCCAAGTAAAATAACAAGTAACTATGAAATAGCTTGTAGAACCATTAATTTTGGCTATTAAAGGAGACATGGTATGAACCATTTTCTCCGTTTGAGGACCGGTGGTCTAGACTACCTTTATTTAATATGCTGGCAGCATTAAGGATGGGACAAACAAATCAAGAAAAGTGTTTTCCCCTTTATCAATAATAGATTCGAGAGCGTGAGTTAGAGACTCTAGAATAACGCCATCACTTTTGAAAAACTATATGTACTTTTTATGTGAAGGAGTTTTTTTTAAACTAATTATAGTCAATGTAAATAATAATTATAGTCAATATAAATATAGTCATATATAAATATATAATCCTATAGATGTAGTTATACATAACTTCCACTTTAAATAACTATCTAAGTAGGCTACAGTGTTCATGACACCTTCTGTCAGTGGGTAAGATGATGACATGGGTGTTGCTATTTCCTGTGTCCAATTGTTTGCTATAACGGAGGGGCTCTAGAGTGCAATCCGACCAAAAACCTTTATATCACAGAATAATTGGTTGTGATCTTTTTGGTGGACTCAGTGACCTCCTGAAACTCCCACGATTCAAAATCCCAAATCTTCATAAGGAATCGAACTCAAAACTTCTCGGTATGGCATTCGGATGCAGCCCAACAATTTGTTTTCTTAGGTACACTATATGATGTGTACAACTATTTAAGGGGACAAAACCGCAAATATTTAATTATATCTGTGATTATTGAAGGATTAATTTCCCTTATTGTTATCAAACAAAATAATTAAAAACCAGAAATTAATAAACATTTTTTGTATTGATGCATGTGTTGCGTATGCCGATGAATAAATTGTGCAAAGTTTCAACTTGATCAGAGAACGGGTGTGGGAGAAAATACGTACCCAAACTTTTTTCCAGACAGACAGAAAGTCAGACAGACAATCAGACAGACAATCAGAGTGAGTTGATATAAGCTATGTAAAAATAACGTCTTATTTGTAATCTTGTACGCATCTTCTAATTTATGTGCAATTTGAAATTTAGACTGGCGTCTACACTATTACAGTCAGAAGTGAACGAATTTAAAAAATGCTGTTTTTAAATAAGAAACATTGGAAACCTGCTTCTAATAAAGCAAGCCCCAGGTGTTGATTTCCTGGTGAGAAGACAGACAATGACCTGTTTATTTATAACTTTTGGTCGCATCTTGTTAGAGATTATTGCACGCTGACAAAGCCAGTGTCCTTGATCTTTTGCTGTTCTTTTTTAAATTCCAGGTTAATCTTCTTGTCTTCTTTTCTGTCTCTCTCTTTCTCTCTCTCTCTCCCTCTCTCTCTCTCTCTCTCTCCCTCTTATTCTATTTCTAGCTTTCTTTGAGTACATTTGTACCCCCCCCTCGCTCGTGGCGCGCTACGAAGTACAACAGATTATATGAAATCATTTTCTGGGCCACACTTTTTCTTGATTCTATTTTTAGTCTAATCTTTCTAGTACATTTTTTTTTGTAGTTTACACGTGCAGTGCAAACATACAAACACTACAAACACAATATCAATATGTATTTAGTTATTTAGTCGGATATCAGTGTTTCTTCAAGGGAGGCCAATAACCTAACCCTAACCCTAGCTGACCCTTGTTCCTGTTGCTGGCACTCAAAAGTTGCTGCTAATTTGCCTATTTTCTTGCCTTTTCAAATCATATTTGCAGATAAAAATCTAAATGAAAATAAAAGATCTGTTCATTTCATGATAGATTTGCTATTTGGCAATTAAACAAACACCATCTAATGATGGAGAAAGCTGATAACATCACTCAGTGTAACATGACAGTAATCGAGTGATACACTAATACCAGTATGAACGAGCCTGGGATTGTACCTAGATCAAGCTGAAGTAACCGTAGTTCCGGAAAACAAAATGGCACTTAATAAAACTAATATATATATATATATATATATATATATATATATATATATATATATATATATATATATATACACACACGCACGCACACACACACACACACGCACACACACACACACACGCACACACACACACACAAAAGAGAAGGAAGATAGTTATTCTCTAGCTGTCTGTTCTCTCATTCATTATGCAGTGCAGAAAGTTCATAAAAGTATTCACATGGCCCTGAACCATTTAAATATAGGTAATGTAAACAAATAAATCTGACCTTAACTTTATCTGCCATTCCGTAACCAGGTATACAAAGAAATCATACTTTTTCCTTTTACACAAATAAATAAAATTAAGGGGAAAAAAAACATAATAAAAGAAATGACAGCATATCCCTGTCCCATTTCTTTCATCTTACTGGACTACATGTGTCATCCACTTACTCTGTGTGTCTGGGACAAATCTTGGACACATTAGTTCTTCCACTTCCATTTCTCGGAACAAGTTAAAACTTTGCACACAATTATTTTCATTGTCGAAAGCACAGGAATCAATAAATAAAGAAAAGTAGTTAATTATTTTATATATAAAGGAAATGGAGATAAATGTGAGCGCGCACACACACACATACACACACACACACACACACATATATATATATATGTAATAGTGACTGTGCAGTTCTTACCATAAAAATGTTTAAATTTTATTCGTTTTATCTAAGTTTGTCCTCATTCTTATTTTCTTATCTTTCCTACTCTAACCTTATGACTTCCCATGTCGATGGCGGTCTAAAGACTTTGTGAATGGTATTAAAGAATAATTACAACTTTTGAATCCCAGCGAGAGTTTTAAGATGTAACATCACGATTCTTTTCACCACTGAGCTCTGTGTAGGAGCTTAAGCTCTCTACGTGGTTCGGCCATCAATTCAACATCAACCGAATAAATAATAATACTAATAAACGAAGGGAGCAAATAAATAAAAACCAAACAGTATTTGCGTTGAGCTCTTTCTGTTCCTTCTATTTGATTAAACTCACTCACTAAGGCCCAGACCCACTCCGCCCTCATCCCGCTCTGTCACTTCAAAGTTTACCCTTTGGAGGTCAGCTGGTGCAAGCGGACGAATGTGTCTACCAAACAATGCACCCAACCAGTCCTACCTTCCCCACCCCCAGACAGTGGTGGTCAGGGGATCACTCAAGTTGTTATTTTCCATCAGAATTTTTACTCTTGATGTTTATGCTGCTACCAAGATAAACCCAGATATTTTGTTTATTTTAGTAACTAACTGGTGTTCAAATGAATCAAATATTCTTATTTACGTTCAAATCAGTTTAAATTATGAATTTATATTGGTATTTAACTTAAAATTAAAAATAAGGATTGGAAGCGTATTTATTATAAGGCAAAGGATGCCTCCCCCCCCCCCCGAGTCAAAGGTTGAAGAGTGGAACAAGCATCACAACAAACGATGGGGATGCCTCCCATGAAGTAGCGTGCAGAAAGGCAGGGAACATTTTTCAAAGGCTGCAGCCTATTTGGACAAGCCAAGCTACTGGAATTGAGACTAATATCCACCTAGTTAACACAATCGTCACCCCAATAGCAATGTGTACATGCGAGTAATGGAAGTCATCTGCCAAAATTTAGAAAAGACTAAATGTGGCTCAACAAAGATGGCTGGATTTTAGGAGCCAGTTATAGAGATCTGGTCTCAAACAAAGAAATCATATGCCAAACTGGGGCTCTTAACTCTTTCTCTCCTAATTGACGATATCATCGTTGATTTGACCTAATTAAATTAAATTAATGTTTTTGATTTTATAAACTTTACTTAGTGTATATATAAAGAGCATGCATAACCCTTTAATTCTAGACCAAATAAAACATTTTCTGGTGACAAACAAAAACAAAAAAGTCGTTCAAGTTTAACCCTAGCAGTGTAGAGAGAAATACTAATTAGCAAAATAAAGAATTCCGTTGGAATGTGAAAAATAATTACGGAGAGAAAGAGTTAATAAGGTTGTGACCGAGAGTCGCATTAGGTTTGAGGAACATGTTCTCCGACAGAATGAATTAAGCATACCAAGAGTTTCAGTGGCATGGAGGCCAATACGAGGAAAGCGAAAACAGGGACGTCATCGAATAACTTGGTGCCACTCTTTCATTGAGGACCTCAGAGCAGTGGACGTCACGGGGGGGGGGAAGAGGCTTCAGGCATTGCCAGTGACATCTTTATGGAGGCAGCTTGCCGCCCAATGCGATCTAAGTCAAAGTAAGTAAGTAAGTAAGCAAGCATTTATTATCACTGACACACACAACCAAAGAAAAAAAAAAGGTAACGACCAGGGCCGGAGTTTAGTAAGTGTCAGCCCTAGGCAGGATTTTTCGTGGAAGCCCTTACCCTCTTCAGGCATTATTATCAATGCACTTTATAATATCAATACATCTAAAAGCATGTCAAATCAATAAAGAAATAGGATACTTGTACATTTTATCTCATTTACCTTGTGTTAAGAAGTTTCCATTTTTTGAGATATGGAAACCACTCTAAGGGTCAGGCCCTGTGAACAGTGCTGGATTTACTTAGAGGCAAAAAAAAAAAGAGATAGCTTACGGCCTTCAACGATTTGGGATTCCAAAAAAAAAAGTGAATCCAAGGATATATTCAATCATTTTGAAAAAAAAAATAGAAAAGAAAAAAATCTGAACCAGATTAGGGCCCCGAAAGGGGAAAAGACACTATTAGTTTTGTGCGGTCTGTCTGTCAACTTGAAATGTAAACCTTCTTTCTCCATTCTTCTCTGTCATTTGCCTTTGATAGAATTTCATTCTGATATTCTTTCTGAAAATATTGAAACCTGTCTTTTTACCTGCCTGGGTGGACCACTTCGTGGGCCGATTTTGAGTTTGTGTGTCCATACTAGTTGTCTTTGTAATCTTGTTTTAAAACAAATGTATGATTTAATTCATTGTTATACCTGCTAGTTTAGACTGGAATGACTAGATCATATGATAGAAAGATTCTTTATATTTATTTATTCCATAAATGAGGTCAGCTAATAATACTTCCATTCAAGTCAAACCTCAACAAAGCCACCACTAAAATGCCGATATAAAGGAATACATTACCACTAAAATACGCATGTGCAAATAGGCAGATAACCAGTGCTAAATATCACTTTAATTCCACTTAGGAATTTGGATTATGTCATTACATTTTTTTAGCTGCATATTAACAAATAAATATGCAAAACACACACACGGGCGCGCGCACACACACACGCACACACACAATGTTCTCGATCTCCCTCACTTGCTTTTATTACGCGATTTTCAAAAAAAAAAATTTTCGCACGGCCATCGACAAAGCATGAGGTTGCTATGGAAACGGGAATATCAACAAACAATTCTAACTGACATTGTCTACGTGTGTGCAGTTTGTAGCGTTGAACCAATAGTATCCATTGAATGAAAGACTCCAGTGAACAATGGGATGACGAGAAAATAACCTCTCAGCAAACAAGGAGTGGTGAGAGCCATTTCTCCTTTGTACGCCAATACAATGAATAATTTGGAGGGGAACGGAAGGAGCACAGAATTGAATGACGTCATAAAACTGATTTCACGTAGCTCAGCTCTTTTGGGGTTAGAGAGTAAATAGTGTAAATGAAAAAGGGCGTGTTCGTAGTATTGCACTTTTAATAGCAGTGTGTCCAAATCTTTTTCCTTAACGGAACACTTCGCACATTCTGAGTTTTTAGCGGAACACTTCGCACATTCTAAAGTTTTTAACGGAACACTTCGCACATTCTGAGTTTTTAGCGGAACACTTCGCACATTCTAAAGTTTTTAACGGAACACTTCGCACATTCTGAGTTTTTAGCGGAATACTTCGCACATTCTGAGTTTTTAGCGGAATACTTCGCACATTCTGAGTTTTTAGCGGAACACTTTGCACATTCTAAAGTTTTTAGCGGAACACTTTGCACATTCTAAAGTTTTTAGCGGAACACTTCGCACATTCTGAGTTTTTAGCGGAATACTTCGCACATTCTGAGTTTTTAGCGGAACAACTTGCTTATTTTTTTTAGACAGGTTAATTCACGTGGTGGACTACTAGTTAATGATTCCAGTAGTTCGCGGAACACCTATTCGGGCCTCACGGAGCACTAGGGTTCCGCGGAACTCACTTTGGGAAACACTGTTTAATGGTTTGGTTTTGAGGGGATAATAGCTTTACTAGCTCAATGTAGTAGATATTTGGCTAACTCGATTTCAGAACATTAAGACTGAAGACTTAGAGGCTAACTCTATTTCAGAACTTGTACAATGAAGACTTAGAGGCTAACTCTATTTCAGAACTTGTACAATGAAGACTTAGAGGCTAACTCTATTTCAGAATTGTACAATGAAGACTTAGAGGCTAACTCTATTTCAGAACTTGTACAATGAAGACTTAGAGGCTAACTCTATTTCAGAACTTGTACAATGAAGACTTGTTCTATTTCAGAACAGAATGTTTTTCTCATGAGCTGCTATTTCTCCAGGATCTGTCCAAGCTCTACAATCGTGTAAAAACAGTGTTCAGTTGTGTATGTCTAGAGTGTAACGGGTTCCATGATATCATTGTGTCTTATGCACACTTGCTTCTTGTTAACCTAGATTGATCCATGGTCAACATGTTCACATGCACTCAAAAGATATTGGAATACACATTTGCTGGATCTACTTCCTTCCTCTACTTTGAATTGTAGCCATATAGTTTTTTTTTGTTTTGTTTTTGTTTTGTTGTCCAGGCAAATGAGCTGCCTTGAATAGTGCCATAACATATTTGATATCATTTATCGTTGTTCATTATTGTTATTGTTGTTTCGTTTATTATTGTAGTAATTACAGTGTTGTTATTCTAGCATAACAGTGTCTAATGTAAATGGCCTTGTTTAGATTTATGATTCTCCTCGTTCTTCAGGCATCGATCTCCCGAGCAGACGACATCTCAACATGATAACCAGCTCGTGCAAGTCTCATGTCATTCCCCTGATATGTTAGTACTTCCGTCTAGCGTAAAACAATAACATTATGTTCTCTGGCCTGTAGTTTCTTTGAATTGTATTCATCTGCAAGCACACGATGCCAATCTTTATATTACGCAATACATGGTGGTATTCTGAGAAGGATTTGGGGGAAAAAAAGGGGCGGGGGAGTGCAAAATGAGATTTTCATTTTGAAAATTGAATAGTTAAAAAAGTATCTATTTGGAAATTTGGGAGAAATAATCTTGGTACAGGAATACATTTTAGAGTGCAAAGGGAAATAGGTCAGCCATAAACTTTGTATGCAAGGGGAAATAATTTATGTTCTGAAATAAACTACAAATGAAAGGAGAAATTATATTGTTTCACAGATAAACTTTAGAAAAAAAGGGAAATAATCGTAGTATTGATGTAAACTTTGTTAAGACAGGATATTGATTTTTTTAAACTTTATATAAGTATTTTTATATTAAAAGTGTATCTACTAGTACCATTATTTCACCACGCAGTTCTATTACTGTATTTTGAAAATGCTGATTCTTAAAACATAATATCACGCTGTGCTCGGCGGTACAGACGCATAGAATACACACCTATGGTAGAAAGCCTAAAGTTACATGTATATTCTATTATGTTCCCTATGAAGAAAATACCAGCATATGGCATATCAGTTAATTCTGCATGCGCTCATCTCAGTAATGGTTTCATTGAATCCTCAGTTCTACTAGCATCATTCCCAATGGTAGCTTCATTCCGAGTATCCTAAATATCAATGCGAAATACATCATTTTAAATGTAATCTTAAAATCCCCAAAGGTTGAGAATCGCTGATTTAGACCTGCCAGTTCGTAATCTTATTTCATTTTTGTTTTTTAACGCCAGGAGTCCAAGTAGCCCACAGAAGATATAGCTGGGTGGGGCGCAATCATTGCACATGCTGTCACTAACCCTCATCTTTTAGCACTATTGAAGGGCATTAACTCCAGGCAGCAATGATGATTTCGTGTACAACACCATGCCACGAGTTATGTTTCCTTGATTGTGAGTTATAGCCCCTAGGCTAAACAGTTACTCTAACACGCGAACACTGTAGTGATAATAAGGGGGGGGGGGGGTAAAAACAAAAATCAATTTTTATTAGTCAGAATTATTTGTAATCTTATCAACACACACAAACCACGACAATTTAATTTACTTTTTTTTTTATTCACCAAGAGATAACTTTAGCTAAATAAAGGCTCTACTATACAAGAGAATCAATCAATGAATCATAATGCTTAGATCTAAACCAAACTATAGATTCCTCCTTCTATTTTGAAAGATAACACCGCTTCAAAACGCTTGACATTTGTCTCTATAACATTGTGTCTATGTAAAGTGTGTGCATTACAAACCCGCTTGGGCCGCTTACGAGTTTGTGTGTAACACAAACCCCATTTATTATCTTGTTTCTAATTTAATTACAAAAAAAAGAAATTAAACAAATATTTAATCTCTTCCAAGAAAAGCCTAAGATTATTTCATAATTGCTTGCTAATTATTTTCTGAATAAAATATTATAGAAAAAAAAAATTGGAGTGTGTGTGTGTGTGTAGTCGCTGTTGTTGTTTGTCCGATGAGATCATCTTGATCAGCCTAATGTTAACAAAGTAATATAGTATATACCTATCTTTGTTCTTTGTGACAAACATACATAGCGCTTAGTTCTACTTCCAGAACAGGTAAAAGCCTTCAAGGTCATGTCAAGAGAAGATCTAATACTCTTTGTTTTGCTCTAGGTTCTAACAAAGTAAGATCTCTCAGACTTGGGCTATAAATTGTAACATGACAAGATCTAATTCTCTTTGTTTGACTCAAACTTGTAATTAGTCATGATCGACTTCTCTGTGCTTGTATTACTGTTGGGTCCAAAAGAGAGTCTCTGTGAGGATCAAGCTACTCATTACTTTCTGTTGATCTGTCTTGGTACGCTTGATTCACATGCAGACTATCAACACTCAAGGTTTAACATTTGGATCACTTCATGGGTTTTTCGTTAACATTGTCCCGGCATCAAGTCAATTTAAACACATTATGCCAGCGTCAAGTCAATTTAAACACTTAACAGTGTCCAAAATGAAATCAATTTAAACACTTAACATTGTCTTAGCATCAAGTCAATTTAAACGCTAAACATTCTCCCAGCATCAAGTCAATTAAATCTCTTTAATATTGTCTCAACATCAAGACAATTTAAACGCTTGGCATGATCCAGGATCAAGTTTATTTAAACACTTGGCATACTCTAAGATAAAGTCGATTTTAACACTTGACTTGGTCCAGGATCAAGTCAATTTAAACACTTGACATGGTCCGAGCATCAAGTCAATTTAAACACTTGACATGGTCCGAGCATCAAGTCAATTTAAACACTTGACATGGTCCGAGCATCAAGTCAATTTAAACACTTGACATGGTCCGAGCATCAAGTCAATTTAAACACTTGACATGGTCCGAGCATCAAGTCAATTTAAACACTTGACATGGTCCGAGCATCAAGTCAATTTAAACACTTGACATGGTCCGAGCATCAAGTCAATTTAAACACTTGACATGGTCCGAGCATCAAGTCAATTTAAACACTTGACATGGTCCGAGCATCAAGTCAATTTAAACACTTGACATGGTCCGAGCATCAAGTCAATTTAAACACTTGACATGGTCCAAGCATCAATCCAATTTAAACACTTAACATTGCCCCAGCATCAAGTCAATTTAAACACTTGACAGTTCACACCAGTCTCGTGTTTGCTCACACAATTTTATTTTCTATCAAGTCTTCTTCGTGCATACGGTCAACAAGTTTTATTCTATTGCATGACCTTGGTGAGCATTTCTCGTGAGTGTGTGTTGGAGAGGGAGAGTGTGGGTGAGAAAGTGAGCTCACAGTCAATGCATTTCACGTTGCTCCCTCGGGCTGTATTGGGATTTCATCACGCCACTAGTGCCCCATTGACAAAACACACACAAATCTAGACTCCATTCAAGCGAGGCTGTGGGACGGTGTGTGTTTTGGAAAAGGGGGGGGGGGGGAGCGAAGGATACATTTGATGCGGCTCGGGTAGGAAAAATGTTCTAGTGGGCTGGTTTTTGTTGTCATGGTGTTCGTACAGCACAATCCATCATAAGAGTTGAACATCACAGGATGGGGGACTATCATAAGAGTTGAACATCACAGGATGGGGGACCATCATAAAAGTTGAACATCACAGGATGGGGGACCATCATAAGAGTAGAACATCACAGGATGGGGGACCATCATAAGAGTAGAACATCACAGGATGGGGGACTATCATAAGAGTAGAACATCACAGGATGGGGACCATCATAAGAGTAGAACATCACAGGATGGGGGACCATCATAAGAGTTAAACATCACAGGATGGGGGACCATCATAAAAGTAGAACATCACAGGATGGTGGACCATCATAAGAGTTGAACATCACAGGATGGTGGACCATCATAAAAGTTGAACATCACAGGATGGTGGACCATCATAAAAGTTGAACATCACAGGATGGTGGACCATCATAAAAGTTGAACATCACAGGATGGTGGACCATCATAAGAGTTGAACATCACAGGATGTGGGACCGTCCGTATAGACAAAATGTACAAGAAAACATATTTACATTGTTAGCTGTTTAGTGAAAGCGTAGCATAGTGCCTTTAGGTAATAAGTCAGTTATAAGTAAATAAAGACGTGTATTAAATTGTCGAGTAAAACACAGAGATAGTGCAGGTTAATAGAGAGGATGTCTAGAGGTGGGCCATCAACACGGATACGACACACAATGAAACAGAAACATAGAAAATAAAAAACAAACAAAAAACCAATAAAAATAAAAAATAAAATACTTAAAAAAACAACAGCAGCAGCAAAGCTTATATTAAGTGTACTTGTATCAATTTGTTTGGCCCAGATTAAATGTGTAATAGATCTAGACTAGCAATAATACATCTGTGCGATAACATATATGTTTACCAATTGTTGTTGATCCTATCACTAGTCTGGACCAGTTGGGAAAGGATTAGGAGAGAAAAGGAAGGGGGGGGGGTATCTTTGTGACTATTACCTTGATCGCTTTTTTAAAATGCATTTGTAAAAAAAAAAGTTTGAACGACCTGAATTATAAGTCCAGAGCTAAAGCCTCCTCAAGCCAATACCTCTGTACAATGCGTCAAATGTTCCAGAACAATAATTTATTCAAGTCTTCGAGGTGAAGAGGTCAAGTCAGTTCAAGATAAATACTTTCTCGTTCTCTAGCCAACATTTAAATTGATTTCTTTTTTTTTTTTACTTTGAACAATTATAATGGTTCAACTAGTTTCCCCAGTGTGGCCAACGAGCTAGTCATTCTTTTCTCAGCGATATTCAGCAACTGTCAAATTTCTAGGACAATCGTTAGAGAGGATGTTACGAGTTGAATAGAGGTATTGTAAAAAAACAAACAAACAAAATGTACCCTGTTTAAAATGACTCATCTCGTTTCCCAAATACACCAACTAACAAATTCTTCAGATGTGGGCAATATACTTTTCATAGAGCTTTTCAGATTAACGTGACATGAGATAGGAGTATCTTATGACATGCGTATCTGAAGACATGCGTATCTGAAGACAAGTTTATCTGAAGACATGCGTATCTGAAGACATGCGTATCTGAAGACATGTGTATCTGAAGACATGTGTATCTGAAGACATGCTTATCTGAAGACATGTGTATCTGAAGACATGCTTATCTGAAGACATGCTTATCTGAAGACATGCTTATCTGAAGACATGTGTATCTGAAGACATGCGTATCTGAAGACATGCGTATCTGAAGACATGCGTATCTGAAGACATGCTTATCTGAAGACATGTGTATCTGAAGACATGCTTATCTGAAGACATGCTTATCTGAAGACATGTGTATCTGAAGACATGTGTATCTGAAGACATGTGTATCTGAAGACATGCGTATCTGAAGACATGCTTATCTAAAGACATGTGTATCTGAAGACATGTGTATCTGAAGACATGCTTATCTGAAGACATGTGTATCTGAAGACATGTGTATCTGAAGACATGTGTATATGAAGACATGTGTATCTGAAGACATGCTTATCTGAAGACATGCGTATCTGAAGACATGCTTATCTGAAGACATGTGTATCTGAAGACATGTGTATCTGAAGACATGTGTATCTGAAGACATGTCTATCTGAAGACATGTGTATCTGAAGACATGCTTATCTGAAGACATGCGTATCTGAAGACATGCGTATCTGAAGACATGCTTATCTGAAGACATGTGTATCTGAAGACATGCTTATCTGAAGACATGCTTATCTGAAGACATGTGTATCTGAAGACATGTGTATCTGAAGACATGCGTATCTGAAGACAAGTTTATCTGAAGACATGTGTATCTGAAGACATGCGTATCTGAAGACATGTGTATCTGAAGACATGCTTAGCTGAAGACATGCTTATCTGAAGACATGCTTATCTGAAGACATGTAAATCTGAAGACATGCGTATCTGAAGACATGCTTATCTAAAGACATGCGTATCTGAAGACATGCGTATCTGAAGACATGCTTATCTGAAGACATGTGTATCTGAAGACATGTGTATCTGAAGACATGTGTATCTGAAGACATGTGTATCTGAAGACATGCATATCTGAAGACATGCTTATCTGAAGACATGCGTATCTGAAGACATGCGTATCTGAAGACATGTGTATCTGAAGACATGCTTATCTGAAGACATGCGTATCTGAAGACATGTGTATCTGAAGACATGCGTATCTGAAGACATGCTTATCTGAAGACATGCGTATCTGAAGACATGCGTATCTGAAGACATGTGTATCTGAAGACATGCGTATCTGAAGACATGCTTATCTGAAGACATGTGTATCTGAAGACATGCTTATCTGAAGACATGTGTATCTGAAGACATGCGTATCTGAAGACATGTGTATCTGAAGACAAGTTTATCTGAAGACATGCGTATCTCAAGACATGTGTATCTGAAGACATGCGTATCTGAAGACATGTGTATCTGAAGACATGCTTATCTGAAGACATGCTTATCTGAAGACATGCGTATCTGAAGACAAGTTTATCTGAAGACATGCGTATCTGAAGACATGTGTATCTGAAGACATGCGTATCTGAAGACATGCGTATCTGAAGACATGCGTATCTGAAGACAAGTTTATCTGAAGACATGTGTATCTGAAGACATGTGTATCTGAAGACATGCGTATCTTAAAACATGCATAAAACATGCGTACCAGTAAACATGCGTACCCTTAGCCATATATACCTTGCAGATATGCGTCTCTGAGCATATGCTTATAGGAAGACATGCGTACCTTAAGACATGCGTACCTTAAGACATGCTTATCGGAAAATATATGTATCTGAAAACATGAGTACATGCGTATCTGAAGACATGAGTACTGAAGACATGAGTTCTTAAGACAAGCTTATCTGAAGACATGCGCACCTTAAGACATGCTTATCTGAAAACATGACAATCTGAAGACACGCGTACTTCCAGACAATGTTCCCTGAGACATGCGTAAATTGAGAATTGCGTACGTAAAGACATGTGCATCTGAAGAAATGCCAATCCCAAGACATGAGCACACGTAGACATGCCTATCTGAGTACGTGTGTACATTTAGACATGCCTATCTGAATACGTGTGTACATTTAGACATGCCTATCTGAGTACGTGTGTACATTTAGACATGCCAAGTCTTAAAACATTTCAGAAATATACGAGAGCAACTTCTCTTTCTTGGACAGGTCCTAGTCACAGTTATGACCCGGGCTAATTCGATTATCAAAGTAGGGAAGCTGTCGTTCTATGCTCTGGGGGGTAATCGATACCGCTTTAGAGTATGAAAGCTTGGCATCACGCTGGAGAGCTCTATAAATATACGCGCGAGATTTGAAGTATCGAGTTTCATAGGGCTTGATGAGAAAATCCCACAATCGCCCAAGTTTTCGTATGGAGATTGATGGGAAGAGTTACTCTCAATATTCACGTTATTAAAAAGACATGCAAACAATAACAAACAATAACAAACAAAACCAAACAATAACAAACAAAAACAAACAATATAAAAATAAAATCGGGGAGCGTTACTGTTTGATTTTTTATACAAGAAAAAAAAATGAAAAAAATACATCTCTTAAAAAGACAAATACCTCTTTTTAAAAACTTATAATAAAATAAACTATTTTTAAAGATTAATTAACAAAAACTTAGTTCTTTTTGGGTATCCAACATGTGATGTTGACACCATCAGCTGCTTATATGAATGATTCTACCAATTAGGCCAGCGGGCATTGTATAAGAATCGAACTATTTATAGGTACTTTTATTACATGTAGAACTCTTAAGATCTAGTCTAGATCTAGATCTGATCTACCTCTATATCTAGAATCTAGACGTAATCTATTTTAAATTTACGCAAAATATAAGCAAAGTTTAGATAATCTATCAATTAACTTGAAGCAACTTTAAATTCAATAATCAACCTTTTTTTGTTCTTGAATAATTCAATGCTATAGATCGAGGCCTTGGAATCTAGACGTAGAAGACAATGCGCACAATTTTCCTGAACATTAATTTTATTAAACTTTTGAATCAATAATGCCTCACATTCGGAAATTCCCGAAGACGATAGTCATTTCAAGAATGCAATACTCCTTTCAAAACAGATGTTGGCTCTAGATCTAAGTTTAGTACTCAAGACTCAAACCAAATTTAAATTTATTTATTTTTTTACCAAGAGAAATTGTAACGGTTTAACTAGAGTTTTCCCCATGTGGCCAACGAGGTAGTAATTCTAATCTAAGCGATATACATCAGCTGTTTAATTTCCAGAAAAAAATCGTCGGAGTCGTTTTTTTTGTTGTTGTTTTTTTTTTTAATTCAAATCAAATTTAATTAATCTCTACCGAGTAGCTTTTGTTTAGTTGGCAACTTTCAAGCTCATTTTGTCGTCCTTGACATTCTTAGTTTATCACGCAAATCTGGTAAGGGCAAAATTAACACTTCTTTAAAGTGTTCTCCTAACAATTGATACAGATCAAAATCTTTCTAGTTTACAGCCAGACACACCGCCTAGGGAATGGGCAAACAGGACTCGGGGCCCCAACAGAAGGGCGCCTCCTCACGTTTTTTTTAAATGTATGTATAAGTATTTGAAAAGATTTTGGTATGTGTGGTCTAGAGCCCAAATATTTCTGGCGGCGAGTTACAGCGAGACCAATCGTCGTAGAAGGCCTGAAAACTGACCCGCAACGTCACAACCTGTTGACAGTTTAGACCAATAGCGCGTTGCCATGTCATACAGACCTGTGACGTGGGAACTACCTATTGTCCCCCCCCCCCCCCCGTCCTTAGGTTGTGACATTGCAAGTTAGTGTTCAGACATTCTATGGCGATTAATCTCGAATGAACCAATCGCTAAGTAGTATTTTGAAATGGAATGAATACAAATGTGGAGAAGCCAAACATGGTCTCCAGCACGACTACATCCTACCACGTACCAAACATGGTCTCCAGCACGACTACATCCTCACACGTACCAAACATGGTCTCCGGCACGACTACATCCTACCACGTACCAAACATGGTCTCCGGCACGACTACATCGTACCACGTACCAAACATGGTCTCCAGCACGACTACATCCTACCACGTACCAAACATGGTCTCCAGCACGACTACATCCTACCACGTACCAAACATGGTCTCCAGCACGACTACATCCTACCACGTACCAAACTTGGTCTCAGGCACGACTACATCGTACCACGTATCAAACATGGTCTCCAGCACGACTACATCCTACCACGTACCAAACATGGTCTCAGGCACGACTACATCCTACCACGTACCAAACATGGTCTCAGGCACGACTACATTCTACCACGTACCAAACATGGTCTCAGGCACGACTACATCCTACCACGTACCAAACATGGTCTCAGGCACGACTACATTCTACCACGTACCAAACATGGTCTCCAGCACGACTACATCCTACCACGTACCAAACATGGTCTCAGGCACGACTACATCCTACCACGTACCAAACATGGTCTCCAGCACGACTACATCCTACCACGTACCAAACATGGTCTCAGGCACGACTACATCGTACCACGTACCAAACATGATCTCCAGCACGACTACATCGTACCACGTACCAAACATGGTCTCCAGCACGACTACATCCTACCACGTACCAAACATGGTCTCAGGCACGACTACATCCTACCACGTACCAAACATGGTCTCAGGCACGACTACATTCTACCACGTACCAAACATGGTCTCAGGCACGACTACATTCTACCACGTACCAAACATGGTCTCAGGCACGACTACATCCTACCACGTACCAAACATGGTCTCCAGCACGACTACATCCTACCACGTACCAAACATGGTCTCCAGCACGACTACATCCTACCACGTACCAAACTTGGTCTCAGGCACGACTACATCGTACCACGTATCAAACATGGTCTCCAGCACGACTACATCCTACCACGTACCAAACATGGTCTCAGGCACGACTACATCCTACCACGTACCAAACATGGTCTCAGGCACGACTACATTCTACCACGTACCAAACATGGTCTCAGGCACGACTACATCCTACCACGTACCAAACATGGTCTCAGGCACGACTACATTCTACCACGTACCAAACATGGTCTCCAGCACGACTACATCCTACCACGTACCAAACATGGTCTCAGGCACGACTACATCCTACCACGTACCAAACATGGTCTCCAGCACGACTACATCCTACCACGTACCAAACATGGTCTCAGGCACGACTACATCGTACCACGTACCAAACATGATCTCCAGCACGACTACATCGTACCACGTACCAAACATGGTCTCCAGCACGACTACATCCTACCACGTACCAAACATGGTCTCAGGCACGACTACATCCTACCACGTACCAAACATGGTCTCAGGCACGACTACATTCTACCACGTACCAAACATGGTCTCAGGCACGACTACATTCTACCACGTACCAAACATGGTCTCAGGCACGACTACATCCTACCACGTACCAAACATGGTCTCCAGCACGACTACATCCTACCACGTACCAAACATGGTCTCCAGCACGACTACATTCTACCACGTACCAAACATGGTCTCAGGCACGACTACATCCTACCACGTACCAAACATGGTCTCCAGCACGACTACATCCTACCACGTACCAAACTTGGTCTCAGGCACGACTACATCGTACCACGTACCAAACATGGTCTCCAGCACGACTACATCCTACCACGTACCAAACATGGTCTCCGGCACAACTTCATCGTACCACGTACCAAACATGGTCTCAGGCACGACTACATCGTACCACGTACCAAACATGGTCTCCAGCACGACTACATCCTACCACGTACCAAACATGATCTCCAGCACGACTACATCGTACCACGTACCAAACATGGTCTCCAGCACGACTACATCGTACCACGTACCAAACATGGTCTCAGGCACGACTACATCCTACCACGTACCAAACATGGTCTCAGGCACGACTACATCCTACCACGTACCAAACATGGTCTCCAGCACGACTACATCCTACCACGTACCAAACATGGTCTCCAGCACGACTACATCCTACCACGTACCAAACATGGTCTCCAGCACGACTACATCGTACCACGTACCAAACATGGTCTCCAGCACGACTACATCCTACCACGTACCAAACATGGTCTCCAGCACGACTACATCCTACCACGTACCAAACATGGTCTCCAGCACGACTACATCCTACAACGTACCAAACATGGTCTCCAGCACGACTACATCCTACAACGTACCAAACATGGTCTCCAGCACGACTACATCCTACCACGTACCAAACATGATCTCCAGCACGACTACATTGTACCACGTACCAAACATGGTCTCCAGCACGACTACATCGTACCACGTACCAAACATGGTCTCAGGCACGACTACATCCTACCACGTACCAAACATGGTCTCCAGCACGACTACATCCTACCACGTACCAAACATGGTCTCAGGCACGACTATATCCTACCACGTACCAAACATGGTCTCAGGCACGACTACATCCTACCACGTACTAAACATGGTCTCAGGCACGACTACATCCTACCACGTACCAAACATGGTCTCAGGCACGACTACATCCTACCACGTACCAAACATGGTCTCCAGCACGACTACATCCTACCACGTACCAAACATGGTCTCCAGCACGACTACATCCTACCACGTACCAAACATGGTCTCAGGCACGACTACATCCTACAACGTACCAAACATGGTCTCAGGCACGACTACATCCTACCACGTACCAAACATGGTCTCAGGCACGACTACATCCTACCACGTACCAAACATGGTCTCCAGCACGACTACATCCTACCACGTACCAAACATGGTCTCAGGCACGACTACATCCTACAACGTACCAAACATGGTCTCCAGCACGACTACATCCTACAACGTACCAAACATGGTCTCAAGCACGACTACATCGTACCACGTACCAAACATGGTCTCAGGCACGACTACATCGTACCACGTACCAAACATATTCTCCAGCACGACTACATCCTACCACGTACCAAACATCGTCTCCAGCACGACTACATCCTACCACGTACCAAACATCGTCTCCAGCACGACTACATCCTACAACGTACCAAACATGGTCTCCAGCACGACTACATCCTACAACGTACCAAACATGGTCTCCAGCACGACTACATCGTACCACGTACCAAACATGGTCTCAGGCACGACTACATCGTACCACGTACCAAACATGGTCTCCAGCACGACTACATCCTACCACGTACCAAACATGGTCTCCGGCACGACTACATCGTACCACGTACCAAACATGGTCTCCAGCACGAGTACATCGTACCACGTACCAAACATGGTCTCAGGCACGACTACATCCTACCACGTACCAAACATGGTCTCAGGCACGACTACATCCTACCACGTACCAAACATGGTCTCAGGCACGACTACATCCTACCACGTACCAAACATGGTCTCAGGCACGACTACATCCTACCACGTACCAAACATGGTCTCCAGCACGACTACATCCTACCACGTACCAAACATGGTCTCCAGCACGACTACATCCTACCACGTACCAAACATGGTCTCAGGCACGACTACATCCTACAACGTACCAAACATGGTCTCAGGCACGACTACATCCTACCACGTACCAAACATGGTCTCAGGCACGACTACATCCTACCACGTACCAAACATGGTCTCCAGCACGACTACATCCTACCACGTACCAAACATGGTCTCAGGCACGACTACATCCTACAACGTACCAAACATGGTCTCCAGCACGACTACATCCTACAACGTACCAAACATGGTCTCCAGCACGACTACATCGTACCACGTACCAAACATGGTCTCAGGCACGACTACATCGTACCACGTACCAAACATGGTCTCCAGCACGACTACATCCTACCACGTACCAAACATCGTCTCATGAACGACTACATCCTACCACGTACCAAACATCGTCTCCAGCACGACTACATCCTACAACGTACCAAACATGGTCTCCAGCACGACTACATCCTACAACGTACCAAACATGGTCTCCAGCACGACTACATCGTACCACGTACCAAACATGGTCTCAGGCACGACTACATCGTACCACGTACCAAACATGGTCTCCAGCACGACTACATCCTACCACGTACCAAACATGGTCTCAGGCACGACTACATCGTACCACGTACCAAACATGGTCTCCAGCACGACTACATCGTACCACGTACCAAACATGGTCTCCGGCACGACTACATCCTACCACGTAGCAAATGTGAAGGTACAAGGAGAAGTAAAAACTATTTGACGTACGGTCAGTAGCAAGAAGTGGGCAAGAGACAACACTTAACACAGGAATGGTCTTTAAAAGATTGTCAAAGCTAGGCGAGTCTGTCTATTTGTGTCTAGTCGAGTCTGTCTATTTTTGAGTGTCTATTTGTGTATAGTCGAGTCTGTCTATTTGTGTACCTGGTATAGTCAAGTCTGTCTATTTGTGTACCTGGTATAGTCGAGTCTGTCTATTTGTGTAATGTCGAATCTGTCTATTTGTGTACCTGGTATAGTCAAGTCTGTCTATTTGTGTACCTGGTATAGTCAAGTCTGTCTATCTGTGTATAGTCGAGTCTGCCTATTTGTGTACCTGGTATAGTCAAGTATGTCTATTTGTGTACCTGGTATAGTCGAGTCTGTCTATTTGTGTACCTTGTATAGTCAAGTCTGTCTATTTGTGTACCTGGTATAGTCGAGTATGTCTATTTGTGTATAGTCGAGTCTGTCTATTTGTGTACCTGGTATAGTCAAGTATGTCTATTTGTGTATAGTCGAGTCTGTCTATTTGTGTACCTGGTATAGTCAAGTCTGTCTATTTGTGTACCTGGTATAGTCAAGTCTGTCTATCTGTGTATAGTCGAGTCTGCCTATTTGTGTACCTGGTATAGTCGAGTATGTCTATTTGTGTACCTGGTATAGTCGAGTATGTCTATTTGTGTACCTTGTATAGTCAAGTCTGTCTATTTGTGTACCTGGTATAGTCGAGTCTGTCTATTTGTGTATAGTCGAGTCTGTCTATTTGTGTACCTGGTATAGTCAAGTATGTCTATTTGTGTATAGTCGAGTCTGTCTATTTGTGTACCTGGTATAGTCGAGTATGTCTATTTGTGTACCTGGTATAGTCGAGTCTGTGTATTTGTGTATAGTCGAGACTGTCTATTTGTGTACCTGGTTAAGTCGAGTATGTCTATTTGTGTACCTGGTATAGTCAAGTATGTCTATTTGTGTATAGTCGAGTCTGTCTATTTGTGTACCTGGTATAGTCGAGTATGTCTATTTGTGTACCTGGTATAGTCAAGTATGTCTATTTGTGTATAGTCGAGTCTGCCTATTTGTGTACCTGGTATAGTCAAGTATGTCTATTTGTGTATAGTCGAGTCTGCTTATTTGTGTACCTGGTATAGTCAAGTATGTCTATTTGTGTATAGTCGAGTCTGCCTATTTGTGTATCTGGTATAGTCGAGTCTGTCTATTTGTTTACCTGGTATAGTCGAGTATGTCTATTTGTGTACCTGGTATAGTCAAGTATGTCTATTTGTGTACCTGGTATAGTCAAGTATGTCTATTTGTGTATAGTCGAGTCTGCCTATTTGTGTACCTGGTATAGTCGAGTCTGCCTATTTGTGTACCTTGTATAGTCAAGTCTGTCTATTTGTGTACCTGGTATAGTCGAGTCTGTCTATTTGTGTACCTTGTATAGTCAAGTCTGTCTATTTGTGTACCTGGTATAGTCGAGTCTGTCTATTTGTGTAAAGTCGAGTCTGTCTATTTGTGTACCTGGTATAGTCAAGTATGTCTATTTGTGTATAGTCGAGTCTGTCTATTTGTGTACCTGGTATAGTCAAGTCTGTCTATTTGTGTACCTGGTATAGTCAAGTCTGTCTATCTGTGTATAGTCGAGTCTGCCTATTTGTGTACCTGGTATAGTCGAGTATGTCTATTTGTGTACCTGGTATAGTCGAGTCTGTCTATTTGTGTACCTTGTATAGTCAAGTCTGTCTATTTGTGTACCTGGTATAGTCGAGTCTGTCTATTTGTGTATAGTCGAGTCTGTCTATTTGTGTACCTGGTATAGTCAAGTATGTCTATTTGTGTATAGTCGAGTCTGTCTATTTGTGTACCTGGTATAGTCAAATATGTCTATTTGTGTACCTGGTATAGTCGAGTCTGTGTATTTGTGTATAGTCGAGACTGTCTATTTGTGTACCTGGTTAAGTCGAGTATGTCTATTTGTGTACCTGGTATAGTCAAGTATGTCTATTTGTGTATAGTCGAGTCTGTCTATTTGTGTACCTGGTATAGTCGAGTATGTCTATTTGTGTACCTGGTATAGTCAAGTATGTCTATTTGTGTATAGTCGAGTCTGCCTATTTGTGTACCTGGTATAGTCAAGTATGTCTATTTGTGTATAGTCGAGTCTGCTTATTTGTGTACCTGGTATAGTCAAGTATGTCTATTTGTGTATAGTCGAGTCTGCCTATTTGTGTATCTGGTATAGTCGAGTCTGTCTATTTGTTTACCTGGTAAGTCGAGTATGTCTATTTGTGTACCTGGTATAGTCACGTATGTCTATTTGTGTACCTGGTATAGTCAAGTATGTCTATTTGTGTATAGTCGAGTCTGCCTATTTGTGTACCTGGTATAGTCGAGTATGTCTATTTGTGTACCTGGTATAGTCGAGTATGTCTATTTGTGTACCTGGTATAGTCGAGTATGTCTATTTGTGTACCTGGTATAGTCGAGTATGTCTATTTGTGTACCTGGTATAGTCGAGTATGTCTTTTTGTGTATAGTCGAGTCTGCCTATTTGTGTACCTGGTATAGTCAAGTATGTCTATTTGTGTACCTGGTATAGTCGAGTCTGTCTATTTGTGTATAGTCGAGTCTGCCTATTTGTGTATAGTCGAGTCTGTCTATTTGTGTACCTGGTATAGTCGAGTCTGTCATTTGTGTATAGTCGAGTCTGCCTATTTGTGTACCTGGTATAGTCGAGTCTGTCTATTTGTGTACCTGGTATAGTCGAGTCTGTCTATTTGTGTATAGTCGAGTCTGCCTATTTGTGTACCTGGTATAGTCGAGTATGTCTATTTGTGTATAGTCGAGTATGTCTATTTGTGTACCTGGTATAGTCGAGTATGTCTATTTGTGTATAGTCGAGTATGTCTATTTGTGTACCTGGTATAGTCAAGTATGTCTATTTGTGTATAGTCTAGTCTGCCTATTTGTGTACCTGGTATAGTCGAGTCTGTCTATTTGTGTACCTGGTATAGTCAAGTATGTCTATTTGTGTATAGTCGAGTCTGCCTATTTGTGTACCTGGTATAGTCGAGTCTGCCTATTTGTGTACCTGGTATAGTCGAGTCTGTCTATTTGTGTACCTGGTATAGTCGAGTATGTCTATTTGTGTATAGTCGAGTATGTCTATTTGTGTACCTGGTATAGTCGAGTATGTCTATTTGTGTATAGTCGAGTCTGCCTATTTGTGTACCTGGTATAGTCGAGTCTGTCTATTTTTGAGTGTCTATTTGTGTATAGTCGAGTATGTCTATTTGTGTACCTGGTATAGTCAAGTCTGTCTATTTGTGTACCTGGTATAGTCAAGTCTGTCTATTTGTGTACCTGGTATAGTCGAGTATGTCTATTTGTGTATTGTCAAGTATGTCTATTTGTGTATAGTCGAGTCTGCCTATTTGTGTACCTGGTATAGTCAAGTATGTCTATTTGTGTACCTGGTATAGTCGAGTATGTCTATTTGTGTACCTGGTATAGTCAAATATGTCTATTTGTGTACCTGGTATAGTCAAGTATGTCTATTTGTGTATAGTCGAGTCTGCCTATTTGTGTACCTTGTATAGTCGAGTCTGCCTATTTGTGTATAGTCAAGTATGTCTATTTGTGTACCTGGTATAGTCAAGTATGTCTATTTGTGTATAGTCGAGTCTGCCTATTTGTGTACCTGGTATAGTCGAGTCTGCCTATTTGTGTACCTTGTATAGTCGAGTCTGCCTATTTGTGTATAGTCGAGTCTGTCTATTTGTGTACCTGGTATAGTCAAGTAGGCCTATTTGTGTACCTGGTATAGTCAAATATGTCTATTTGTGTACCTGGTATAGTCAAGTATGTCTATTTGTGTACCTGGTATAGTCAAGTATGTCTATTTGTGTATAGTCGAGTCTGCCTATTTGTGTACCTGGTATAGTCGAGTATGTCTATTTGTGTACCTGGTATAGTCGAGTATGTCTATTTGTGTACCTGGTATAGTCGAGTATGTCTATTTGTGTACCTGGTATAGTCGAGTATGTCTATTTGTGTACCTGGTATAGTCGAGTCTGTCTATTTGTGTATAGTCGAGTCTGCCTATTTGTGTACCTGGTATAGTCGAGTATGTCTATTTGTGTATAGTCGAGTATGTCTATTTGTGTACCTGGTATAGTCGAGTATGTATATTTGTGTATAGTCGAGTATGTCTATTTGTGTACCTGGTATAGTCAAGTATGTCTATTTGTGTATAGTCGAGTCTGCCTATTTGTGTACCTGGTATAGTCGAGTCTGTCTATTTGTGTACCTGGTATAGTCAAGTATGTCTATTTGTGTATAGTCGAGTCTGCCTATTTTTGTACCTGGTATAGTCGAGTCTGCCTATTTGTGTACCTGGTATAGTCGAGTCTGTCTATTTGTGTACCTGGTATAATCGAGTATGTCTATTTGTGTATAGTCGAGTATGTCTATTTGTGTACCTGGTATAGTCGATTATGTCTATTTGTGTATAGTCGAGTCTGCCTATTTGTGTACCTGGTATAGTCGAGTCTGTCTATTTTTGAGTGTCTATTTGTGTATAGTCGAGTATGTCTATTTGTGTACCTGGTATAGTCAAGTCTGTCTATTTGTGTACCTGGTATAGTCAAGTCTGTCTATTTGTGTACCTGGTATAGTCGAGTATGTCTATTTGTGTATTGTCAAGTATGTTTATTTGTGTATAGTCGAGTCTGCCTATTTGTGTACCTGGTATAGTCAAGTATGTCTATTTGTGTATAGTCGAGTCTGCCTATTTGTGTACCTGGTATAGTCGAGTATGTCTATTTGTGTACCTGGTATAGTCAAGTATGTCTATTTGTGTATAGTCGAGTATGTCTATTTGTGTACCTGGTATAGTCAAGTATGTCTATTTGTGTATAGTCGAGTCTGCCTATTTGTGTACCTGGTATAGTCGAGTATGTCTATTTGTGTACCTGGTATAGTCAAGTATGTCTATTTGTGTACCTTGTATAGTCAAGTATGTCTATTTGTGTATAGTCGAGTATGTCTATTTGTGTACCTGGTATAGTCAAGTATGTCTATTTGTGTATAGTCGAGTCTGCCTATTTGTGTACCTGGTATAGTCGAGTCTGTCTATTTGTGTACCTGGTATAGTCGAGTCTGCCTATTTGTGTACCTGGTATAGTCAAGTATGTCTATTTGTGTACCTGGTATAGTCAAGTCTGTCTATTTGTGTACCTGGTATAGTCGAGTCTGTCTATTTGTGTATAGTCGAGTCTTCTTATTTGTGTACCTGGTATAGTCGAGTCTGCCTATTTGTGTACCTGGTATAGTCGAGTATGTCTATTTGTGTACCTGGTATAGTCGAGTCTGTCTATTTGTGTACCTGGTATAGTCGAGTATGTCTATTTGTGTACCTGGTATAGTCGAGTATGTCTGTTTGTGTACCTGGTATAGTCGAGTATGTCTATTTGTGTACCTGGTATAGTCGAGTCTGTCTATTTGTGTACCTGGTATAGTCGAGTATGTCTATTTGTGTACCTGGTATAGTCGAGTATGTCTATTTGTGTAAAGTCGAGTCTGTCTATTTTTGTACCTGGTATAGTCGAGTATGTCTATTTGTGTACCTGGTATAGTCGAGTATGTCTATTTGTGTACCTGGTATAGTCGAGTCTGTCTATTTGTGTAAAGTCGAGTATGCCTATTTGTGTACCTGGTATAGTCGAGTCTGCCTATTTGTGTACCTGGTATAGTCGAGTATGCCTTTTTGTGTAAAGTCGAGTCTGCCTATTTGTGTCTAGCTTGATTCTCTTGTTTTGAGCTTAAAACTATTTCAATACATTTTTGCATCAGTTTGAACATTCTATTTAATGATATCTATTATATATAAAGTTCCTACTAAATGTATTTTGTTTTATAAATGTAGTACCATGATTCAACGCAGGTATGGTAAGGGAAGTTTATGACTCGTGGCAATGGACAGGTCAAACCCAACAGTCTACTGGCGCTCCAATGAGATTTCCATTCATTTTATGTCCAGGCGCCTAGGACGGACTCGAAGACGTTAAGTGGCGTCCGTGGCTTGTTGTCATGTAGCCTGATCTCCAGCTCGCAGACAGCAATGATCAACTCCGAGAAGTGTGACCTCAAATCTGACCTCAGCGGACTGAATTGCCTGGCAAAGAAATGTTGGGATATAGTGTGTGGGAATGTCTAGTGTAGAGGCGAATCAGAGAAACTCTTCCTCCTCTCTCTGTATCTCTCACTCTCTGAGGCTGACATGTAGGCTATATATCTACCAATTTCTACCCTCCCTTTCTCCCCCTCCGTCTAATAATGTGCTAGTTAGTCAATTAGTCACTTTTTGAAAATTATATTTGAAGCTGGAATTTTTGCTAGATAAGATCACGTGTCTCTTTTACTTTCTCTGAGGCGTTTAAATTATCTATTTACTCTCTCTCTCTCTCTCTCGCTCTCTCTCTATTGTTAGACAGGAAAGAGTTAAATACGAGAAGTCCTCGCAATGACATTGTTTGTCACTAGCCGTGCGCTCATTTAGGTCTCACTTAAACATGCACCCTACTCACGCTACATACCTAGAACTCAAACACGAACCACATTAACAGTCACATGTACTCACTCAAATCACCCTTTCCTACACCTCCCCCTGTTTTTGTCTTCTCTCACCCCCCCCCTTCCCCCCTCCCAACCATTTCGGTCCTTACTTGTCCAATAAGGACCAACATTATTTCCAGTCTAGTGACGCGGCAAGGAGCAGGTCGAACCCATGACTTCTCAACTCCAATACTTTCCTTGCCATTGTCTTGTACGCTGCGTCATTCCTTGTCCCTACTAGACTGGAACATTTGTGTTTTTTTTGTTTAGTAGTCATAGGAGATCTTTGATTCTTGGTCTCAGATGTGTGGAGGCACTTGAAAAACTTTTCAACAAAAAGTTTCTACAAACAAGAATTCCACTTTCAATTGAAAAGATTTTAAATGTAACAGGCTCTCTGCAAACACTGCACAACACGACCTAACCAAATAAGAACCTGGCGACTTGGGCTTCAAATCACGTGATATAAATAAAAAGTATTTAATAATAATATAGTACAAATAACCTTAGAATGTGTTACTTTTTTTTTATTACTGTAGTGGGGGATGCATCCCTAAGACCAACACTCCCATAGCAGTGTGCTACTGCCAGTTTTTATTTTGGTCAGATCCTTGTGGAATCACAAAAAGTAAGTTTTCAGTGACTCTTGGATCTAGACTCCAATACCCTCGTCTAGTCGATAGTCCCGCTTGCCCAACGAACTGCCCCAGATTGGTTGGCATTGAACACTATTCGTTCTCAGACTTCTTCCGAACTAACTGGCATCCATTATTCACAACAGATCAGTAGAATCTAGCGTGTCTCACCAAGTGGTCTTTGACTGAAGAAAGGCTAAGCTTAGTCCTAACAAATGTAACACTTGAAGTTAATAATGGAGCATCTGAAAGTTGAAAAGACTTCATTGTGTTTAAGGGTTATACATCTAGAGCAGACAACTCGATACAGCCTTAAATAGCTCGTCCATTAGGCAATAGGCGGTAACATTCTCCGAAGTTTATTGCCTACTGTTCTAGCATTGATCCAGTCAATCGTTTATAGGTCTGAAGTTGTTTTTTCGGTTTTTAGTAGATACGAACACTGAGATGTTTGTTTGTTTGATACTATGTAATTGACTTGTCATCAGAATCCACTTTTCTTGAGCAAGGACACGTAGTCTCTCTCTTGCCTAATTTTAGGGACACGCAGTATTCCAACACTTCCTCGGTATTTAGAATATTCCTCGAGTGACCTTGACCTGCTTCAACACATCTCTCCACTCAGATTTCTTCAAAGTTTTTCATCTCCACCTCTGGACTGGAAGTTGTTGTAGATCAGCGTTCTTGTGGTCTGCCTTTGGGTCTTTTACAGATCCATTGACTTTCTTTCAAGATGTCCTGCCTGGTGTCCTTTCATTTCGATCAAGTCCTGCTTTTTTATTTGTATGGCTGTTAGAACTCCATGTCGGTACAAGTACTCCAGCCAGATTCATCGTGTGTATATACATATATTTTTATAATTGCAAAGCTTATAATTATTTCACTCGCCTGACTATGGAAATCTTACTCAGGTTATTTCTTCCACTTAAGGGTCACATTGAAACTTTGCACAATAATTCATTGGCGATGACAACAAATGTATCAGTTTTTTTAAAATTAACCCATTGGTCGTATATAGGAAATGTACCAAAGCAAGAGGAGGTATACCTTGGGTAGAGAATTAGGTCATTCGCTAACTATTTTAAACTAACTACAAAACCTTCTATTTTTATAAGTACTTGAATAAATCAGTGGCAAACACGTCGGTCTTCCATTAAGGAGGCTCGAATTCACACTCGAGCATCTTTTTGTTTTGTTATTCCTTTTGTAAAGGAGGCACTTCTCCCAGTTCCCCCTTCGTCTCATTAGTCCCCACCAGTGATTGGACCATAGCGCACTGAGCATGCTCTCAGCATGAAAGTTGCGGTTAACACTATATCGTACTACTTGTATTTGGTTAACTTTTGAGTCATTGAAAACAATTAATGACATGATTGATTCACAATACTATTTCACTCAATTGAAGAGTTTTTAGAAGTATTTTTTTAAAAATATTTTACTTGTTATTTCCCTTTTCCAAGTATTTAGCAATGTGTATGTTTTTTTCCTTGTCAAGGTCTCATTTACTTTAACTTATTTTGAAAATTTCTCGCCCTAAGTATTTGAACTTTTTCGTTTCGACTTGTAGTAGGGACATCCTTGTCCTTGTCCATATTAACTCAAACAAACATTGATGAATTGGTACTAGATCAAGTGGTGTCGCTAAATCCAGAACCGGACACAACAGAATGAGACAACTTATGTTCCGAAAGCTTAAAGTCGGGACGAGCTAAACCAGCCCTTGAGGAGCATCACCAGAGAATACTGACCATGTCCTTCCTACATGCTATATCAAGAGGCCCCGAACAAGACTCTGGCCCCAAAACACTCCTGTAGAAGAAAAACTATACGGAGAATTGCCTGATCTGGAAACCACTGCGCGGTTCATCTCAGATATAGGATTTCTGATCTGAAACCTTCGAAATGTAAAATGAGAACGAAGAAGAAGCTAAATCCATTTTGTATAATAAAACATTGAAAGGAGACCAACAAGTCAGTATGTGAGTCTCAACATTCGTGAGATGTATCTTTACAACCTTTCTCGCATTAGTAACTACACAATAAGTGGTTTCATAAATTAAGATTACATCTGTCATTTCAACAGGCCGTTAAAATTCAGTCCCTGGGGTCCTTAAAATAACATTCGAAATTCCAATGATTAATTTGACCACCATTATCATTTTGTTTTGTTCAATTGAACGCAGCATACAGTATCATGGTCATCGATAGCCAGGACTGTGACACCATCGCAAGGCCTTGGATGTTCAATAACAACATTTCATCTATTCACAACAATCAAGATGTCGGTAACACCAAAAAAATGGAAGGAATAACATTAGATATAGAGCATTGACGTTTTGTCTTATATCCAAATGTATATTGACCTGTTTGTTTCATGTTTTTGATGAATGCATTTTCACATAGTTTTCAATAAACATGGAAGTTGTAACAGAAATGTTTTGACTGGTTTGTACATCTAGCTAAGCCTATGTGGAAACACGTATGGCTCAGACTTGTCAATAATATATTTGTTAACAAGATGGCGAGTCCTAGATTTATAGACTACTCAGAACATTGCCATCGGCACAATAAGGACAAAACATGGGAGCATATTTTTAGATTGGTCTTGTCAACAGTGTCTGTTATGTCCTTAAAGTTAGTAGCTTACAATCTGGCTTTTAAAGCCTTAAGCTAGTACATTCTGACTTTGTTATGTCCTTAAAGTTAGTACATTCTGGGTTTGTTATGTCCTTAAAGTTAGTACATTCTACTTTGTTATGTCCTTAAAGCTAGTACATTCTAACTTTGTTATGTCCTTAAAGTTAGTACATTCTGGGTTTGTTATGTCCTTAAAGCTAGTACATTCTGACTTTGTTATGTCCTTAAAATTAGTACTTTCTGACTTTGTTATGTCCTTAAAGTTAGTACATTCTGGGTTTGTTTTGTCCTTAAAGTTAGTACATTCTGGATTTGTTTTGTCCTTAAGAGTTAGTACATTCTGGATTTGTTTTGTCCTTAAAGTTAGTACATTCTGGATTTGTTTTGTCCTTAAAGTTAGTACATTCTGACTTTGTTATGTCCTTAAAGTTAGTACATTCTGGGTTTGTTTTGTCCTTAAAGTTAGTACATTCTGACTTTGTTATGTCCTTAAAGTTAGTACATTCTGACTTTGTTATGTCCTTAAAGTTAGTACATTCTGGATTTGTTTTGTCCTTAAAGTTAGTACATTCTGACTTTGTTATGTCCTTAAAGTTAGTACATTCTGGGTTTGTTTTTTCCTTAAAGTTAGTAGCCTACATTCTGACTTTGTTTTGTCCTTAAAGTTAGTACATTCTGGATTTGTTTTGTCCTTAAAGTTAGTACATTCTGACTTTGTTATGTCCTTAAAGTTAGTACATTCTGGGTTTGTTTTGTCCTTAAAGTTAGTACATTCTGTATTTGTTTTGTCCTTAAAGTTAGTACATTCTGACTTTGTTATGTCCTTAAAGTTAGTACATTCTGGGTTTGTTTTGTCCTTAAAGTTAGTAGCCTACATTCTGACTTTGTTATGTCCTTAAAGTTAGTACATTCTTGATTTGTATTGCTCCTAAAGCTCGTACATTCTGGCTGTGTAATACATTGACGCTACAACTCGTTATAAGTTAACGCCATCTATACATGTTGATATCTACTCTGAACAAAACAGAAAATACAAAACAAATCAAGTGTCGATGTGCCAGAAACTCACATTGTTTAGAATTGGGCATCTAATATTTACCTTCCGTAGAAAGCATTCTAAAAGTCACCAGCCGCCGTGGCACAAAACATCAAGATTTGAATGGAATTAGAATTAAACGTATCCCCTTTGTATCTTTCAAGCCAATTACAGCGCGTGGAGCTAAGAACAACGTTTGTGAACAAAAGAATACAATAACAAAACAACAACAACAAAAGCAAGAACAACAAATGAATGAACACAATAAACAACTTAGAGTTTAGAATCTGATGAAGAATAAACTTAGTAAAAAAACAACTTTGATTTTAGCATAAAAACAAAACCGACCAGCTAAACAAAACAAGAATGAGATGCTGTATATTTAAAACAAACAAAAAGGAGGCTATATTCAGTAAGTACTTTTAAATACGTTGTGGGTTGTTAAAAAAAAATATTAGGAAAAGAAAACGCCGTCTAAAGTAAAGTATTGAAAATACAATTAGTTTGAACTGAAACGTAGAGGTCAGTCTTGTCTATTTCCCAAATTAGTTGAGTTACAGCGCCATCATGCGAAGCCCGAATTAGTCTAGTCTTTGCGCCATCATGTATATCTCAAATTAGTCTAGTCTTGGCGCCATCATGTAAATCTCAAATAAGTCTAGTCATGGCGCCATTAGGCGAAGCCCAAATTAGTCTAGTCATTGCGCCATCATGTGCATCTCAAATTAGTCTAGCCTTGGCACCATCATGCGAAGCCCAAATTAGTCTAGTCTTGACACCATTGTGTACATCTCAAATTAGTCTAGTCTTGACTCCATCATGTCGAGTAGAAATCAGTCTAGTCTCTGCCTATTTTAAAATAATGTCATTCATTCTTTATGAATTTCTATTTTGTTTGTTATTAATACAAATTCTTCTGCAGAAATACAGACCAAATAAATATATTTTTTTTAGACTATAGATTCTAAGCGAATGTTCAACGTTAGGGACAACAATATACTCTGTTGATTTTTGAATAGCTTCCCTTGATGTTTTGCTGGAAAGAGGACTTGGCTTAATCACATTTTGTAGGCTATATATGTATATCCGTACAGCCCCAAGCAAATAACTTATTCGGCTATCTTATGAAATTAACTGCGTGCTACTCTCCTCCCCCAGATTTCACTGGATCCAATTCCCCCCCCCCTCTCTCTCTCTCTCCTGGCCCTCAGTTGTCCTCCTTCTCCCGGTCTCCCCTCCCCCTTGTCCTCTCGTTCCGCACTTTGCGTTTTTGTGAGTCTAGAAAATGTAGTCTGGGGTCTGCTCAAGGAAAAAAAAAAGGCCATTTTCCACACTGGAATGGCGTGGCTTTTACTAGCTAACGAAATTCATCAACTTTTTATTGATCTCATTGTCAGACGGGCCTGGGATCAACTGCTCCAGAGGCGGCGCAGGAGAAAGACAAAAATGTCAATGTTGGATATATTTCAAATGTTGCTTTTACTTGATTCTAATTTCTTTACTGCACCTGCTAAAAGAGTCTATGTTACTGCGTCATTTGATGTCTGTGTAGCACTTGCTACTTATTTGAGGTCTGTGTAGCACTTACTACTTATTTAATATCTGTGTAGCACTTACTACTTATTTAATATCTGTGTAGCACTCGATACTTTTTAAATGTTTGCATAGCACTTGCTACTTATTTGAGGTCTATGCTGCACTTGCTATATTATCTAGCATAGAAATACAAAAAATGCTTGATTGGTAAATATATTGCTAACAATAAAACAAGTGTTTATGCTACCAATTTCTCTTTACATTTAAAATTGTATTTACTGCTACGATTATATCTATTACTGTAGTTTGTTTTTCATTACTGCTACCAATTTTGGATACCATCACTGCTACCCTTTCCACTAGTACTCTCCAGTGATGTGGTCATTAATGCTTACTTCTAGGGCTACCGTCAATGTCACCAGTACTTATACTTTTGATTGCTACCAATATTGCTACTTTTACGTCCACAATCACTTCTTCTATTACTGCTACCAATACAAATGCTTCTATTACTGCTTCCAATACAAATGCTTCTATTACTGCTACCAATACAACTGCTGCTATTACTGCTACCAATACAACTGCTACTATTACTGCTACAAATACAACTGCTACTACTACTGATACCTTTACTTATACATTCACTACCGTCTAGTGTCATTGCTATCATTACTTCGCGTTACTTCTATCATTCCTGCTACCATTAGAGCTAACGTTACTGTTGCCATGACTACTCGCAGCTCGGCATGCAACCTGTCCCTTATTAGGTACAATGTCTTGTACAACCCTCAGCATTCTCCCTCATGTCATACTACAAAGTGGTTGATTATTAGGTACAATGTCTTGTGTAAGTACAACCCTCAGCATTCTCCCTCATGTCATACTACAAAGTGGTTGATTATTAGGTACACTGTCTTGTGTAAGTACAACCCTCAGCATTCTCCCTCATGTCATACTACAAAGTGGTTGATTATTAGGTACAATGTCTTCTGTAAGTACAACCCTCAGCATTCTCCCTCATGTAATACTACAAAGTGGTTGATCCAGTCAATGATACTCTAACGATTGGATGATAGATGTCTTTTGATCCTAGCATTCGCCCTCGCTCAATAGCAGGGGTGGGGGGAAGGATGCTACAGCAGACGGACAATCACAAAGAAACAACAGCACTGGCCCTTGTCCTAACTCCCAGATGTCCGATGTCCAAACAAGCCTCTATATAAGATAACGTCATGCCTTGATCAAACAACGTGCTTCCCAGTTGTGCTGCTTAAGTTACTGCCCTTGCTTTCTCAGCACAGGAGCTGCTATTTATAGACACCCCCCTCCTATTTTTCAATGCATGTTTTATTCCGGGACCCGGGTCGGCGAATGGTTATGGTCAGTTATGGAGCAGGGGTGCAACAGAAAGAATGGTGACAACCGTTAACATCCCTAGTAATGTGGGCATTTCTCTGAATATGTGGCCCGGCGACAATCTCACTCAATAGGTAGCAGTGTACATTTCTGAACAGCTATGTGACATTCTCTCTTAATATGTGCAATGACACTTTCTTATTTGTTATGTGACACTCCCAAAAGTAGTCATTTTTCTTTAGTTATGTCAGCGTGTGGTAATGGTCATTTCTCTCTTTTGTTAAATCACCATCTCTTTTAATATCTGGCCTCGGTCAATTATTTCTGGTGATGTGGCCTCGGTCAATTATTTCTGGTGATGTGGCCTCGGTCAATTATTTCTGGTGATGTGGCCTAATCTCTGAATAATTGGCACCTTTCATTCTCTGTGGAGATGTTGCCAACTTTTGGTTATGTGGCTATGTTCCTATCCACTACATCAAGAGGAAGAAAAAAGGTTTGATTTAGAACCTCCATTATGACGGAAGAAATACAGGATTCAAGTTTACTTTACAGTGCCAAATAAAAGAAATAAGTTATCTCCCCTCCATTGGAAGATCTATTCACCAGTCATACATCCGAACTATTCTTCAGTCATACATCCGATCTATTCCCCAGTCATACATCCGATCTATTCCCCAGTCATACATCCGATCTATTCCCCAGTCATACATCCGATCTATTCCCCAGTCATACATCCGATCTATTCACCAGTCATACATCCGATCTATTCCCCAGTCATACATCCGATCTATTCACCAGTCATACATCCGAACTATTCACCAGTCATACATCCGAACTATTCACCAGTCATACATCCGAACTATTCCCCAGTCATACATCCGATCTATTCACCAGTCATACATCCGAACTATTCACCAGTCATACATCCGAACTATTCACCAGTCATACATCCGAACTATTCACCAGTCATACATCCGATCTATTCACCAGTCATACATCCGAACTATTCCCCAGTCATACATCCGATCTATTCACCAGTCATACATCCGAACTATTCACCAGTCATACATCCGAACTATTCACCAGTCATACATCCGAACTATTCTTCAGTCATACATCCGATCTATTCCCCAGTCATACATCCGAACTATTCCCCAGTCATACATCCGAACTATTCCCCAGTCATACATCCGAACTATTCCCCAGTCATACATCCGAACTATTCCCCAGTCATACATCCGAACTATTCACCAGTCATACATCCGAACTATTCACCAGTCATACATCCGAACTATTCCCCAGTCATACATCCGAACTATTCCCCAGTCATACATCCGAACTATTCCCCAGTCATACATCCGAACTATTCCCCAGTCATACATCCGAACTATTCCCCAGTCATACATCCGAACTATTCCCCAGTCATACATCCGAACTATTCCCCAGTCATACATCCGAACTATTCACCAGTCATACATCCGAACTATTCACCAGTCATACATCCGAACTATTCCCCAGTCATACATCCGAACTATTCCCCAGTCATACATCCGAACTATTCCCCAGTCATACATCCGAACTATTCCCCAGTCATACATCCGAACTATTCACCAGTCATACATCCGAACTATTCCCCAGTCATACATCCGAACTATTCACCAGTCATACATCCGAACTATTCACCAGTCATACATCCGAACTATTCACCAGTCATACATCCGAACTATTCTCCAGTCATACATCCGAACTATTCACCAGTCATACATCCGAACTATTCACCAGTCATACATCCGAACTATTCCCCAGTCATACATCCGAACTATTCACCAGTCATACATCCGATCTATTCACCAGTCATACATCCGAACTATTCACCAGTCATACATCCGAACTATTCACCAGTCATACATCCGAACTATTCCCCAGTCATACATCCGAACTATTCACCAGTCATACATCCGATCTATTCACCAGTCATACATCCGAACTATTCACCAGTCATACATCCGATCTATTCCCCAGTCATACATCCAAACTATTCACCAGTCATACATCCGAACTATTCACCAGTCATACATCCGAACTATTCACCAGTCATACATCCGAACTATTCACCAGTCATACATCCGAACTATTCCCAGTCATACATCCGAACTATTCCCCAGTCATACATCCGAACTATTCCCCAGTCATACATCCGAACTATTCCCCAGTCATACATCCGAACTATTCACCAGTCATACATCCGAACTATTCCCCAGTCATACATCCGAACTATTCCCCAGTCATACATCCGAACTATTCACCAGTCATACATCCGAACTATTCACCAGTCATACATCCGAACTATTCCCCAGTCATACATCCGAACTATTCCCCAGTCATACATCCGAACTATTCACCAGTCATACATCCGAACTATTCACCAGTCATACATCCGAACTATTCTCCAGTCATACATCCGAACTATTCACCAGTCATACATCCGAACTATTCACCAGTCATACATCCGAACTATTCCCCAGTCATACATCCGAACTATTCACCAGTCATACATCCGATCTATTCACCAGTCATACATCCGAACTATTCACCAGTCATACATCCGATCTATTCTCCAGTCATACATCCGAACTATTCACCAGTCATACATCCGAACTATTCTCCAGTCATACATCCGAACTATTCTCCAGTCATACATTTAGTTCAAATCATTTTTATTTATAAAGGGGTGTGTGTGGTGGCTGAGTGGTAAAGCGCTTTAATGGGCACCCCTGAGTCCCCCCAGATGGGTACCTGGCTTTAGCTAAGGAAATGTATAGGTCGTTGTGCTAGCCACATGGCACCTTTGTTAACCAACGGCCACAGAAGCAGAGGATCTTAACATCATCTGCCCTATGGATGCCTGCATCGTAACCCGAGCCGGCCTTAGATAATTGGAGGCCCTAGGAGAAGTGAATTTGGTGCCCCCTCCCCCAAAATGAAAAATAAAATTAAGAATTTGACAGCGAACAAAAATAAATTTAAAGCTGAGCGTACTCTAACAATACCATTGGGCACACATTTCACTATTTCCTCTCTAAAAAATTGTAGTGAGTCCCGAGCGAGTTCCCCCACAAATCGGGGGCCCAGTGTGGCTGCCTAGTTTACTTATGCTTAAGGCCGGCCATGTCGTAACGATAACCTATGTTCAGTGTTTCCGTTTAGTTGTAATCCTAACCCTTATGGAAGTGGTAGTTTCTAATCAGCTGTTATACTTCTTGGTTGATCCCTAGCCACGTTTGTATCCTCTAATAAATGAGTGGAACAGTTCGAAGGAATCCTCTTGTCTCCGCTGTGGTCCGCCGGGAGTACAGGCACATGATGGATGATTATACCACAGGATAGAGTGTAAAGATCATTTTTAGAAAGTTTATTGTGAGATTCTCTTCGAGCGTAGCATTCAGCAGATTTTAAGTTTTCTTATTGTGTTTAGAAAAATATGTATAGTTTAGAAACTAGTGGCTAGATTAGATAGATAGATAGATAGATAGATAGATAGATAGATAGATAGATAGATAGATAGATAGATAGATAGATAGACAGACAGACAGATAGGGTAGATAAGATAAATAGAAAGATAAAATATTTAGATACTATACGCTATCCTCTAATACCAATCGATCTCTTCTTGTCTAAATCTAGAACTGCACACATGGCGGGAACTCGTTGTTCTATTGTGCTATTGACTGACTTCTCGTGATCCAGGTCTCGAGCCCATTAGGTTTGCTTTCTTGTTTCTGACTTTTAACATTGCACTAATCTCTCTCAAAGTGTAAATGTTTTGTTGATAATCACCTAGCAACGATGGGCAAACAACTCTTGATTGACTGGTACCGGTCACAGCATTTGTAGAACCTGAACTCTTTAATTTCATCTTCAGTTTCTTTTTTTCTCTCTTCTAATTTCATGAACATACTGACACAAAGAAGAATACAAACCGAACAGAGTCATTGGAATACTTTGTGTTTTATATGCCAGTGGTACGATGCTAATGTCAAGGACACAGTTTATCAGCTCTTCGTGTTCAGAAATAAATGCAGGTTTTGGTTTGTGTGGCCGCTACGACACACACTTTTAAATCAAAGGTCAAAAGTCATTCATGCTGCCATTGTATGACACGTGTGGACGAGGCTTATTAAAGTTTGTGAAAGGAGTGGTTGCTGTGGATGCGGGTTCGCATCCTAGTGAAGACTGGGATATTTTAGTTTAGGTTCTTAAGGTTCACACAGCTCTAATGGGTACCAGACAAAGTTCAGAAATACTTTTAATAGCTTAATCATTACAATTTTGGGTATGCTATCATCTACATTACACTGTATGTAGTTCATTAACTTTTTCTTTTGTCCTATGAGGAAACATAATTCCCATACCAAGTCCTGTGAGGACACATAATTCCCATACCAAGTCCTTTGTGGAAACATAATTCCCATACCAAGTCCTTTGTGGACACATAATTCCCATACCAAGTCCTGTGAGGACACATAATTCCCATACCAAGTCCTTTGTGGACACATAATTCCCATACCAAGTCCTTTTTGGACACATAATTCCCATACCACGTCCTGTGAGGACACATAATTCCCATACCAAGTCCTTTGTGGACACATAATTCCCATACCAAGTCCTGTGAGGACACAGAATTCCCATACCAAGTCCTGTGAGGACACATAATTCCCATACCAAGTCCTTTGTGGACACATAATTCCCATACCAAGTCCTGTGAGGACACATAATTCCCATACCACGTCCTGTGAGGACACATAATTCCCATACCAAGTCCTTTTTGGACACATAATTCCCATACCACGTCCTGTGAGGACACATAATTCCCATACCAAGTCCTTTGTGGACACATAATTCCCATACCAAGTCCTGTGAGGACACAGAATTCCCATACCAAGTCCTGTGAGGACACATAATTCCCATACCAAGTCCTTTGTGGACACATAATTCCCATACCAAGTCCTGTGAGGACACATAATTCCCATACCAAGTCCTGTGAGGACACATAATTCCCATACCAAGTCCTTTGTGGACACATAATTCCCATACCAAGTCCTGTGAGGACACATAATTCCCATACCAAGTCCTTTGTGGACACAGAATTCCCATACCAAGTCCTTTGTGGACACATAATTCCCATACCAAGTCCTGTGAGGACACATAATTCCCATACCAAGTCCTGTGAGGACACAGAATTCCCATACCAAGTCCTGTGAGGACACAGAATTCCCATACGAAGTCCTGTGAGGACACATAATTCCCATACCAAGTCCACTATGACGTACAGCCCTACTTCTGGCGGTATCAGCTGTCACCCCCCCCCAGTCATTTCTCCCAAACATCCTCCATGATGCCTGAAACTTCTAGGAACAGGTCTTTGATAGTGTTGGTCTCCTGCCGTCATATTTATTGATGTTTTTCATTTCATAAGGCTGTTGAACGTTACGTTCTCTAGAAACAGTCACAAACATCTCGACACAATATCAAACATATAGACTTACTTTCATGCTCCACAAACAGCTCTGTCCATTTGTCCTGGTAGTTTCTACCTTCAGAGTTTACTTCTCATTAACTTCATATCTTCCATTTCGTCAACCCACCAGTATATTAAATGGTTGGCAAATTGAAAATAACTGTCCAATCATCCTGCTGAGAACTAAAGTTGTTTTTTTCTAAAATGAATATTACAAAATCTTGATTCAGTTCGGTTAGGATAAGGACGGTTCTTTCGGTTCGGTTCGTACCAATTAGTTTTAAAGTTCGGGCTTGGTTCGGTTCGTACCAATTAGTTTTAAAGTTCAGGCTCGGTTCGGTTCGTAACAATCAGTTTTAAAGTTGGGCTTGGTTTGGTTATAAGTGAAGCTCGAGTTCGGTTTGTTCGGTTCGGGCTTGGTTCGTTTTTTCTTTTCTAAATTATATCGCAGTTCAAAATCATTTTCTTTGCCCCCCCCCCCCAAACCCAAAAAATTTTTTTCAGGGGGGGAGGGGCGATTTAAAACAAAAAATATCTGGAAGTAGCCCTAACCTTAATTTTGTCTCCGTCCCGCCCAGCTCTACCTCTTTTGCACCCCTCTATTTCGACGCCATATCTTTAAACACAATTTTATCTCTTGACAGACGGACAGACAACACAAAAACAATAGTGCCATTCTTGTTTGAAACCTCAAACGTAGCCTGGACTCTTAAATATTTTAGTTTAAGCGTCTGTTGCGTCTGTTTCCTCTGTCGTATTTAGAGCAGCGAGCGAGCCATACAAGAGACCACTGTGTCACTGTCTCCTCTAGCGTCTAATGCCGTTGATTTGTACTGTCGTTGCTGTATCTTCATTCAAGTCAGATATATTCTATTTGCTTTTAGATTTAACGAATGAAAAACAAACAAAAAAAAAACAAACTCCTAAAAATATGTCTTCTTGTTGGGCCAATAGCTTCAATCACGGAATCAGTTTTCCGGTACAGAACGTGAGAAATTGAAAAAGATGACTTCCGTTTTAAAACAAGCATGGGGAAAACGAAATCAAAGTTTGGCTGTGAGGAAAGAAACGAAACAAAAAAAAAAGGGGAGTGCTTGGCCCCTGGCATGAAGTAGCTAGTGTTGTTCTGGGCAAATGTCAGAAATAAAGTGTTTCTAGATGTCAATGATCTGTCATTGATTTTATCATCCTCTCTGACATTATCTGTCTTCCAAGAAAGCGCACTCGCAAACATATAAATAGGTCAAACATAAGCACGTTAAAGCCAGTAATAAACACAATAACAAATGCACTCTTCGAACCAAGTCCACTACTTGACGCCGGTCCCTAGGGATCCCGCTCTAACAGATAACATTTGTTTGTTTGAAGCACTATTTGAAAAGGATGTAATGTCTGTTTAATATAATAACAAGATTTACTGTTGCAGATGTGAACGGCTGTAGAGAAAATTCAATAAACATACATTTAGGAAACCAATCTGGACCAAGTAAAAACAAATTGTCTGTTTTTTTTTGTTTGTTGATGGCTGATGAAGACCTAGTGGCCCAAATGTCCTTGGTTTCTACTTAGTTTGGTAGGGTTTCATATACGGATGTTTAATGTAGGTAGGCCAATATTTTGGACACTATTTTGAAATTTTGTATTTTTATTATGAGCACTCTTTTTAAAACAAGCAGAATATATGGATTATAAAAAAACAACAAAGCTAAGTGGGAAAACTCCACATTTACAGCAATATATCTCAATACTGTAAGATTTTTTCACTTAATAAATATTTAGCTAAATAATTAATTAATACAGTTATTACCACTAATTTATTAATTAATTCTTTTTAAAAAGTAATTCATGTTTTGTTAGGAAGAATAAATAATTGTGTGCAAAGTTTCAACTTGATCTGAGACTTGTAAGTGGGAGAGATGTGTCAAAAATTTGAACCAGAGTTGATCAAATCTATGTAAAAATGTTGTGTCAGTCTATTTTCTTGACGCCGGCTCTGCACACACAGTCACATTCATAGCAATACTTAAGCAACTTAAGACAAACGTTTTATTTCAGTTGTCTGAGACAAGATCAACAGACATGTTTATAACATCAGTTTCTACGGTCATATCTGTACAGCGCTGTGAGAAATACATAAAAAAGGGTTATCACTTTTTAAACAGGAATATTGGTGACATCGTAATAACGTGAACACCTGAAGCCTACGTGATAAATATTGGGGACATCGGAATAACGTGAACAGCTGAAGCCTACGTGATAAATATTGGGGACATCGGAATAACGTAAACAGCTGAAGCCTACGTGATAAATATTGGGGACATCGGAATAACGTGAACAGCTGAAGCCTACGTGATAAATATTGGGGACATCGGAATAACGTGAACAGCTGAAGCCTACGTGATAAATATTGGGGACATCGGAATAACGTGAACACCTGAAGCCTACGTGATAAATATTGGGGACATCGGAATAACGTGAACAGCTGAAGCCTACGTGATAAATATTGGGGACATCGGAATAACGTGAATACCTGAAGCCTACGTGATAAATATTGGGGACATCGGAATAACGTGTACAGCTGAAGCCTACGTGATAAATATTGGGGACATCAGAATAACGTGAACAGCTGAAGCCTACGTGATAAATATCGGGGACATCGGAATAACGTGAACAGCTGAAGCCTACGTGATAAATATTGGGGACATCGGAATAACGTGAACAGCTGAAGCCTACGTGATAAATATTGGGGACATCGGAATAACGTGAACAGCTGAAGCCTACGTGATAAATATTGGGGACATCGGAATAACGTTAACAGCTGAAGCCTACGTGATAAATATTTGTCATTTTTTGTAAATGTGCAAACAAAAACGCGAATTTAATATTTAAAAATGTTTGCTTTTAGAAGATCAAAATTAGCCGTTTCATCTCTCATGCAAGCACTACAATACCGTTGGTTGAATCAAATTTAAATGTGTTTTTTTTTTAAGATATAAACGTGACAGACGGATAGACAGACAGACAGCACACAAAAAATCTATTGCGACTATGTCACATAGAGGCAACTAAAATTGGCCTACACTATTAGCTATTATCATAAATTATAAAATTTATAGCTTATACTTTATTTATACCTAGAATTAAAGCTGCTCAATCCCTATCATTCATACAAATAACTATGACTCTCGAAATGATTAGGTAGAGTTTGATATAAGTGATAAGACAATAAAATGTTTTCAATATCACGACACAGTCTGTATGTCTAGAAACATCAGCAACAGGTCTTCTATCTGTGTCAGTGAGAGTCTTTAGAAAGAACTACAAGATTAATTTACCACCGCAGCAAACTTTTGTTTTCTTTTGTTCACAGACTCGAACCAGTCACGAAGAGGGGAGCCCAAGTAGAGAAGGCAATGGGCGTCGACAACCAATCCCTATTGATCGCTAGCTTAAATCTTTTTAGTCCAGTCAGTCTGGCTTGTCCACTCCACAGAGCCTAGAAATCAAATGGCGATCGGTCACCTTTATTTTCAGAGTGTTCCTTTCCCTTTCTCTGGTTCACGTTGACCCGGGCAGCGTTTCTCAGACCCGGGAGGAAATGTTGGTTAGAAGAGACGAATAGGTTGATTGGGAAATGAAACAAAACTTCCGTTTAATGGAAACGAGTTCATTGCACTTGCGAGGATGTAAGTAAAACTCAACAGCATTGTCACAATCCACTAACCGTTCATGAAGAAGCTATTATCCGATTGCTGACGTCCGCATGAGATGGGGCCTAGAGAAGGATATGAAAGGAACTTACGCGGCATCGTCCTACATCCCGAATGTCTCAGTTTAAAGCCCACGAGTAAAAAAACAACAACAACAAACTGGTGTCATGAATTTGCAACTATTTGGAACTCTTCAGACAAAAAGATTGTTTTCATTTAGGTCGGTGAAGAGGAGCTTCCGTTGGTCTAAGATTTCAAGAAACATAATTTCAAGTCCAATAACAATCACTGATCTGATGCGAATAGAGTGGTGCACCTCCACCTTGGCTGTAAGGAAATTTGTCTTACAATTTGTGCATTGTAACTATAAAAAAACAAGGTTACAAAAGACAGTTTGTGTGGAAACAAACTCAAAATCGGCCCCCGAAGTTGTCCACCCAGGCAGGCTTCAATATTTTCAGAAAGAACATCCGAATGAAATTATATCAGACAACAGATCTTCTGTAGTGCCCCAACTTTCCCGCAGATCTAAAGGATAGGTGAAAGTGAATGTAAAGTTAGATGTGAACCTGGCCTAACTAATTCCCCTTTCAGACCTTGTGGTCTCTAGGACAGATGATGTAAAGTTCATCTGTTTTTGTGGCCTACGGTTAACGAGGGTGTCATGTAGCCAGCACAACGACCAACCGCCTTTAATTTTCCCCAACTAATGTCAGGTACCCATTAGAGCTGAGTGGACTCAGAGGCGCCCAAAGATTCCGAAGTTGAAAATCCCAGTCTTCTCCAGGATTCGAACCCGGTACCCCCGGTTGGAAGCCAAGCGCTTTACCGCTCAGCCACAGCGCCTCCCCTGGCATAATTGATGTCTAAAAAAAAATAAAAAAAATTCCGCATTAAAAAAAAGTTGAGAACAATAAAGTTTACAAGATTACTATTCGTTTTAAATTAGGTCTAACTTATAATGCATTCTAATTAGCTTTTTCTCTTTAAAATCTGCTTGCATAACTGATTTTAAAAATTAGATTTTTCGCTTTCAGAAAAAAAAAAGTAGCCGTTGCATTAGAACTTTGAATGGTCTAAAATATTGTGATGTCGGATTTTCAATATATTTTCTAGTTTACGAGATCTAAACGGGACAGACGGACAGACATTTCGCACAAAACTAATAGCGTCTTTTCCCATTTCGGGGGCCGCTAAAAATGTACATTCACACCTGACTCACTCATAATTTACATGTGAAAAGTTTATATCAGATTGTTGCTATTTAATGATTTAATTGACAGGGGAACAAAAGTTTTGTGTCTGTTTGTCTTTGCTATCGATGTCTTGTATCTCTTTTGTGATGGTAAAATCACAAAATCCTGCCCAAAGAGTGATTTTTTATTACTAGAATCTTTTGAGCTTTAAAAAGGGTTAACTGCCCTACAGAAGTACAGAGACTAGAGTTCAGACATTGGACTTCTATAAGGCGATCACTGGTCACTGTAGAAAATTTATTATATGCACAAAATAAGAAGAAGTTTATAGAAGCCGTTAGAAATGAACATGTCGCCGCGATTTGGAAGCAGATGCCAAGCAGATGGGCAAGAAATGGAGACAGTTGGAGAGACTCGCCCAGAACTGAGACGCCTGGAGGAAGCTGGTTGCTGGCCTATGCCCCAGAAGGGACCACAGGCAGAGATGAGATGAGATGGGAACTAGCAACTTGTGTCTTTCGCTAAAAAAAAAAAGCTGTTTTGAAATATACAATAACAGACGAATAATTTTTTTATTCATAAACTTCCTTCTGTAGACATGCTCATAGATATTAATCTTAATCTTATATGACTGCCACAGAAGGTGCAAGATGTTTTCAGGGTTATCAGTGGTACCCCAACGATACATCTACACGATCTAAAGGACCAGACGATAAGATGTAT
This sequence comes from Biomphalaria glabrata, assembly GCF_947242115.1. Classification (NCBI taxonomy): domain Eukaryota; kingdom Metazoa; phylum Mollusca; class Gastropoda; family Planorbidae; genus Biomphalaria; species Biomphalaria glabrata. The sequence continues at coordinate 34,920 of NW_026602921.1, read as the reverse complement.
GTTGCTAGCTAGCATAGTGAACTGTGGTGAGCCTGTAGCTTATCTTAAGAGGTATTAGCTGGGGTGATTGATGATTGTTTTTAGTGCTGATTTGACCTACTCAGGGGTCGCAAAGGTCAAGGTCAACGATCATAAACCTTACTTCTAAATATCACAATCGATTTATCTACAATTAAAAATATTTTGTAACTAGATCTGTAATAACTGACGAGAGTCTGGCAACTATCTTTCAACAGTACTCAAAGAAAGAGAAATAACAACACAAGAATATAAAACTAGATAAAACCCAGATAAAACAATCAAAAGAGTAAAAAGAAAAGGGAAGATAATCCAGGTGATGAGACGACTGAGTTACGGCGCTCTGTTGTGACGGCGCAAACACGCGACAAGCGACGTCAATAGGCAACATCAAATATTTACTGTGCTCTTTAGATGTTCGGGCCAACAAATTGATTTTTTTTTCTTATTGATTTTGCGGCATGTTCGTTCTTTTCAAACAGTTTTATGAAATATCAACATAGATGCCATCTCAGATGTCATTGCAAATGTCAGCCAACGGATCACGTGGTATCGATCACGAAGACTCCGAGAACCACGTTCCATTGCTCTGACTTCTGCCAGTGCGTTACTTTATATAGGTCAGTTCTAGATACAACGAGTGACTCCTTGTGACTCCACTGCATAAAGAAGTCCACAAGGTGCTGGTATATCTTTGAAGTGATGGGCTACAACTTTGCAGCCTCTTTGTAGTGCAGGCCCACTCAGGATATCACTTTATGGATATCACTAGGACCTGCACAAGAATGTGAAGAATAGTTCTGGGCATTTCTTTGATTGATGGTCAGCACTGGACGTTTCCATAATGATGCTGGACACAGTCCTCGCCCACAGCTTGATGTTGAACACAGTCCTCGCCCACAGCTTGGTGCTGAACACAGTCCTCGCCCACAGCTTGATGCTGAACACAGTCCTCGCCCACAGCTTGATGCTGAACACAGTCCTCGCCCACAGCTTGATGCTGAACACAGTCCTCGCCCACAGCTTGATGCTGAACACAGTCCTCGCCCACAGCTTGATGCTGAACACAGTCCTCGCCCACAGCTTGATGCTGAACACAGTCCTCGCCCACAGCTTGATGATGACTGGGCCAGGTTCAAGAACATGAACTCTCTCAATGGCTCCAGTTTGAAATACACTTTATTGGAAGGCAATCCCAAAGTTTAAGGAATTTTGTCTGAATAGAAAATCTCAGAGCTCGTGAATGACGTCTGTTAAGAAGTTTCTTCTCTCAAAAATGAACATTTTAGCTGAAGCCGTCTGCCTGGAACACTACGTCAGCATGCTTACAGAAATAGTTTTTTGTCGTCTGCGAATTTGATGAGCAGCACCAGTCATGACCTATGAAGTTCACATGTAACATTGTTATGGAGTGTGTGTTTGTGTATCTATGGTGACAGTGGGAAGAGGTTAACGATTAGTGATTGGTTGTAAATGATGCAACATAGGTGGTATTGTCATCATTTGGTCTTAGTTAGGGGAGAACACTCCAGAACCTGAGACTGAAAGGTTGTATTATATTATTGTAGATTTTGTTAAGAAATATCATTACTAAAGTCTACTACAGATATTTTATTTATTACAAATTGATTTTGTCCATATTATAAATCAAGTTCTATTTAGTTTTGCTCACGAGGAAGCTATTCAAGTTATTTGAAGTTTTATTAGTAAAGATATATTACGCCTAGTTGTCTACTAGTTGTCTACCAGCAGTGTGGTGCTACAAGTCAACGACCAGTACCAACAAACGGTGTGCTAGCATGTCAAAGAATAAGGCTTGTGTACGAACCAAAGAATAAGTAAGAGGGCAGTATTTTGTGTGGCTACGCAGTCCTAGCTGTGACCTACATATTTTGACACAATCAGCGCAGACACAACCTTTGTCTACCGGTGGTCGGTTTAGGTTCTCTTTCCACCGTCTGCGTCTGTCCTCGGCAGTAGATACCCTTTAATCTGAAATGTGTCCCATGTTGTTCTTGATGAAAGCGTTGAAGAAGTAGTAGCTGCTTTCTGTCTAGTAGCCAAGTCTCAGGTCCATAGAGAAGGGTGGAGGAAGTAGTAGCTGCTTTCTGTCTAGTGACCAAGTCTTAGGTCCATAGAGAAGGGTGGAGGAAGTAGTAGCTGCTTTCTGTCTAGTGACCAAGTCTTAGGTCCATAGAGAAGGGTGGAGGAAGTAGTAGCTGCTTTCTGTCTAGTGACCAAGTCTTAGGTCCATAGAGAAGGGTGGAGGAAGTAGTAGCTGCTTTCTGTCTAGTGACCAAGTCTTAGGTCCATACAGAAGGGTGGAGGAAGTAGTAGCTGCTTTCTGTCTAGTGACCAAGTCTTAGGTCCATAGAGAAGGGTGGAGGAAGTAGTAGCTGCTTTCTGTCTAGTGACCAAGTCTTAGGTCCATAGAGAAGGGTGGAGGAAGTAGTAGCTGCTTTCTGTCTAGTGACCAAGTCTCAGGTCCATAGAGAAGGGTGGAGGAAGTAGTAGCTGCTTTCTGTCTAGTGACCAAGTCTCAGGTCCATAGAGAAGGGTGGAGAGAACCGCTTCTACAGCTACACTGAACAAAAACAACAACTCCAAGTTAACATTGTTATGCTGCAAAACTTCACTTTTATTGGATAAACAACAAACAAACCAACTCGGTCGACGGACGGATGGTTCACTTTTTACTTCTCAAAGTCTACCAGGCAATGGAGGAAACACTAAATATTGAATTACAAATATCAACTCTTAACTCGGCCATCTTCCAGGGGACTTCATTCTTCTTCATATTGATTCACTTGAACTAATGACCTACGGGGCTGAATAGCTTTTCAAAAATAATAATAAAAAAATCTTCTTCTTACCGTAAATACAATTGTAGAATGTCAAATAATTTTGAAAAATGTCTTAATGTTTCAGTTATTAATCTCAGCTAGTGTATAGCTTGGATACCTTGCAAGCCAATTTTTCATGGCATTATAGTCAAGGTATTCTAGTCATGATATGGAGACAAGGTATTATAGCCAAGATATTCTAGTCATGATACCGAGACAAGGTATTATAGTCAAAGTATTCTAGTCATGATACGGAGACAAGGTATTATAGCCAAGATATTCTAGTCATGATACGGAGACAAGGTATTATAGCCAAGATATTCTAGTCATTATATGGAGACAAGGTATTATAGCCAAGATATTCTAGTCATGATACCGAGACAAGGTATTATAGCCAAGATATTCTAGTCATGAAACGGAGACAAGGTATTATAGCCGAGATATTCTAGTTATTATATGGAGACAAGGTATTATAGCCAAGATATTCTAGTCATGATACCGAGACAAGGTATTATAGCCAAGATATTCTAGTCATTATATGGAGACAAGGTATTATAGCCAAGATATTCTAGTCATGATACGGAGACAAGGTATTATAGCCAAGATATTCTAGTCATGATATGGAGACAAGGTATTATAGCCAAGATATTCTAGTCATGATACGGAGACAAGGTATTATAGCCAAGGTATTCTAGTCATGATACGGAGACAAGGTATTATAGCCAAGGTATTCTAGTCATGATATTGAGACAAGGTATTATAGCCAAGGTATTCTAGCCATGATACTTAGACAAGGTATTATAGCCAAGGTATTCTAGTCATGATATGGAGACAAGGTATTCTAGCCAAGGTATTCTAGCCAAGGTATTCTAGTTAAGGTATTCTAGCATGATATGTAGTCATAATATTCTACAAAAGGCATTCTAGTCAAGGTATTTCTGCCTTTTTTAAGATGAAGGTTTCTAGTCATGGTATGTAGTCATTTCATTTTAGTCATGGTATTCTAGTCATGGTATTCTAGTTATGGTCTTGTAGTCATGGTATTTTAATCATTTCATTTTAGTCATGGTATTCTAGTTATGGTCTTGTAGTCATGGTATTCTATCGTGGTATTCCCTTCATGATACTCTAGATGTGTTATCTTATAACTTACCGACGTTACTTCAAGATATTCTAGATGTGTTATCTTATAACTTACCGACGTTACTTCAAGATATTCTAGATGTGTTATCTTATAACTTACCGACGTTACTTCAAGATATTCTAGATGTGTTATCTTATAACTTACCGACGTTACTTCAAGATATTCTAGATGTGTTATCTTATAACTTACCGACGTTACTTCAAGATATTCTAGATGTGTTATCTTATAACTTACCGACGTTACTTCAAGATATTCTAGATGTGTTATCTTATAACTTACCGACGTTACTTCAAGATATTCTAGATGTGTTATCTTATAACTTACCGACGTTACTTCAAGATATTCTAGATGTGTTATCTTATAACTTACCGACGTTACTTCAAGATATTCTAGATGTGTTATCTTATAACTTACCGACGTTACTTCAAGATATTCTAGATGTGTTATCTTATAACTTACCGACGTTACTTCAAGATATTCTAGATGTGTTATCTTATAACTTACCGACGTTACTTCAAGATATTCTAGATGTGTTATCTTATAACTTACCGACGTTACTTCAAGATATTCTAGATGTGTTATCTTATAACTTACCGACGTTACTTCAAGATATTCTAGATGTGTTATCTTATAACTTACCGACGTTACTTCAAGATATTCTAGATGTGTTATCTTATAACTTACCGACGTTACTTCAAGATATTCTAGATGTGTTATCTTATAACTTACCGACGTTACTTCAAGATATTCTAGATGTGTCATCTTATAACTTACCGACGTTACTTCAAGATATTCTAGTCAGAAATTAAACCAAATAACCATTTCCTTCTAGTGTGAATGTTCTTTTAAATATGATGTTACTGAGCTTGAGTCTAAAGGATTAGCATGTTTGAATGTTGACTACCAATGGGACTAAATGAGAACAACAGATATTACAGATGTATTGATCATATTTAATCGTGTTTTAATTGTACATCTATGACGTGTCTCATAGATTTACTACACACCAAAATACAAGTTCTTATCGTACATTTATTTCTTCATATCGACGTCTGAAAAAGTCCAACTATTGATTGCATCTAGATCGTATGGAGCCCATTCATTATATTGACGGTAAGATACATTGCCTCCTTCTGATAGATATAAATATATATCACTTTTAATAGGGAATCTAGTTCTCATAGCCACGCATAGAAACCAGCTCTTGGGACTCGCATGGGGAACAATCCCAGCTTTTCACTCCTTCTACCTCAGAGTTCTGTCCCTTGATGCTTTCATGGTCCATCATAAAACCAACAGAGAATAGGGGAGGCTATTAGGGCCAGAGTGACTCTATACGCGTTAATTGTGGTTATAACCTCGCCTACTAAATCAATTGAGCGCGTCAGGATGAAAGTGAGAAGGAAAGGGAGATCACTGTAACCGAAGGATGAGTACATCGAGCCTACTATAAGGGGATGGTCGAAATAGCATCACCCAATACATCGAAATAGCATCACCCAAAACATCAAAATAACATCCTCCAATACATCGAAATAGCATCCTCCAATACATCGAAATAACATCCTCCAATACATCTAAATAGCATCCTCCAATCCATCGAAATAGCATCCTCCAATCCATCGAAATAGCATCCTCCAATACATAGAAATAGCATCCTCCAATACATCGAAGTAACATTCTCCAATACATCGAAATAGCATCCTCCAATTCATCGAAATAGCATCCTCCAATACATCGAAATATCATCACCCAATACATCGAAATAGCATCCTCCAATACATCGAAATATCATCACCCAATACATCGAAATATCATCACCCAATACATCGAAATATCATCACCCAATACATCGAAATATCATCACCCAATACATCGAAATATCATCACCCAATACATCGAAATATCATCCTCCAATACATCGAAATAGCATCACCCAATACATCGAAATATCATCCTCCAATACATCGAAATAACATCCTCCAATACATCGAAATAGCATCATCAAATACATCGAAATATCATCACCCAATACATCGAAATAGCATCCTCCAATACATCGAAATATCATCACCCAATACATCGAAATATCATCACCCAATACATCGAAATATCATCACCCAATACATCGAAATATCATCACCCAATACATCGAAATATCATCACCCAATACATCGAAATATCATCCTCCAATACATCGAAATAGCATCACCCAATACATCGAAATATCATCCTCCAATACATCGAAATAACATCCTCCAATACATCGAAATAACATCCTCCAATACATCGAAATAGCATCATCCAATACATCAAAATAGCATCATCCAATACATCGAAATAACATCATCAAATACATCGAAATAACATCCTCCAATACATCGAAATAACATCCTCCAATACATCGAAATAACATCACCCAATACATCGAAATAGCATCATCAAATACATCGAAATAACATCATCCAATACATCGAAATAACATCATCCAATACATCAAAATAACATCATCCAATACATCAAAATAACATCATCAAATACATCGAAATATCATCATCCAATACATCGAAATAACATCATCCAATACATCAAAATAGCATCATCCAATACATCGAAATAAATCATCAAATACATCGAAATAACATCACCCAATACATCGAAATAGCATCACCAAATACATCGAAATAACATCACCCAATACATCAAAATAACATCATCAAATGCATCGAAATATCATCATCCAATACATCGAAATATCATCATCCAATACATCAAAATAACATCACCCAATACATCGAAATAACATCATCAAATACATCAAAATATCATCACCCAATACATCGAAATAACATCATCAAATACATCGAAATATCATCACCCAATACATCGAAATAACATCACCCAATACATCGAAATAACATCACCCAATACATCAAAATAACATCATCAAATGCATCGAAATATCATCACCCAATACATCAAAATATCATCACCCAATACATCAAAATAGCATCACCCAATACATCGAAATATCATCACCCAATACATCGAAATAACATCCTCCAATACATCGAAATAGCATTACCCAATACATCGAAATATCATCACCCAATACATCGAAATATCATCACCCAATACATACACCAACACACAGGAGATATTTGCACATTATTTATAAGTACAACCTAGAATAAAGTTCAAAACATCTTAATTCTGTGCTGATATGTAAACTGGTGACCGGTAATTTCATCCCCGGTCACTTCATCCCAGGTCACTTCATCCCCGGTCACTTCATCCCCCAGTCATTTCATCCCCAATTAAATATTTTTTCTTTTTTCATTGTTTAATTGTGCTGTTAAGGCTTTGACTTTAAGCCCTCATTTCATCTAATATATAAATAGGATTATGTAGAATGCTATTTGATATTTTTTTGACATGTTACTCATGCGTTTACAGTGTTTCCTCTTCCACTTTGCATTCTTGATGAGAAATCTTATAATATATTGTAAATCTGGGTCTGTACTTAGCTATAGTGCTTGTATTGGATGTGGGAGATGTAATATAATAATATTATCCTGCGCATGACGTAATGACCAAAGGCCAAGGTGTGGTGCAAGTAGTGGAAATCTTTTGAGAGATAGAAGTGCGATTACAACAATTATGACCGTGCCGCTGATAACTTATCATCAAAGACCAATGTGTGGTGAAAGTACGACCATGTTTCACTTCATTTTATTTTTCAATTGCCCTTTCTTGAAATTGGGCACGTCATTTTTAACCTTGAAATAAGTTTTTATTTTTTTTCTAATAAAGGCTGACTTCACCCATATCAGGATAACACTTTTTTTTATATTACCTCTATATTTATACATGTTAAATTCTTATAGTAAACAATGGCATTTAATTTTAATTGTATTTTTTTATTTTTATCTAATGTGTAACACTGATGTCATTTAAGTAAAAATAAATAGTGCTCATTTCATGATTTTCACAATTACTATTTGTTAGATAAAATAATCAGATGATGAAAATAACAGGGGACGAAATGACCAGGAGATGAAATGACCGGGGGATGAAATTACCGGGGGATGAAATGACCAGGTGATGAAATGATCGGGGATGAAGTGACCGGGGGATGAAATTACCGGGGGATGAAATGACCAGGTGATGAAATGATCGGGGATGAAGTGACCGGGGATGAAGTGACCGGGGATGAAGTGACCGGGGATGAAGTGACCGGGGATGAAGTGACCGGGGGATGAAATTACCGGGGGATGAAATGACCAGGTGATGAAATGATCGGGGATGAAGTGACCGGGGATGAAGTGACCGGGAACCATGTAAACTACTTAAATCACCGATGCTTACACAATACATTTTGAAAATAATAACTTAAATCATCAAACTTTTATTCATCTATAGTTATTTATATATTGTAGTCGTCAAGTAGCAAGAACAAATCCACAACTCGGAGTATCTTCCTATTCCAACATGATTCATGATAACTCAGATCTACACATTGTCTGTTTAGAAAAAAAGACTTCTATATGGGGCTCTACTCTTTAATAAATGATAACAATTTTCTTCCTAGACATCCAGGCCAGGAGGTAATTAACATGACATCCTGTTATTTTTTTAATGTCTGGTGAGGTCTTCGCGAGATTTCTGGTGTTGTCGCCGTAATTTTTAAGAGAGTGAGTTGGGGAGCTGATGTCTCACAGACAGACAGACAAACAGACAGACAGTCAGAACAATAGAAATTTTAATTTAATTTTTTTCCCGTATAAATTGAAAAAATGATTGGAAATGTCGAGAATGTCTGATGTTTAACAACTGCCATTTATTATAAGAACAATTAGTAGGAAATGTTGAATACATTTTCAGATACTGTCACCATGTCATGAGAGGCAGTCTTAGACTACTTTCAAAGTTTGTTCCATTCTCTGAAAAGTGCTAAAACAAGACAAGATTACAAAGAGAGTTTGTGTTTTCACACAAACTCAGAGGCGGCTTCCTATAAGCTAATTTTCTGACCTTTTAGCAAGAAAACTAAATGTTATATATATATTCGAAAGATTTAAGATAATCTTTTGGTATTTTTGCTTTTATTTTAAAAAAAAATGAACAGCCTATATTATCGATAATGAGATTTCTACTTATATTACATTATCTATTTGTTTATTAAAAGACATTAGCTCCTAGTTGTATTAAGGAGATTTTTAAAAAAGTATTTTTAAAATGTTTTTCTTGTTACATTTTGAATTCGATTCTCTAGTGCTAAAAAAAAAAGTTGCACACAGATCATTTCATCGTTGTAAAAGTTTATCAACACTTTCGCATTTTGTACACCGAGTAGCCCATAATGTTGGATTCTTGTTATCCAACATTTCATCAAAATGCCATTTTCGTGTAGTAATATTTATCTCCAAAAAGACCAAACTTAATGTTGTTTATCAAACAGTCAGATTTATATTTTGTTGTTTTCCAAACAGTAAGATCCACAATTTGTTGTTTACCAAACAGTAAGATCCACATTTTGTTGTTTACCAAACAGTAAGATCCACATTTTGTTGTTTAACAAACAGTAAGATCCACATTTTGTTGTTTAACAAACTGTCAGATCCACATTTTGTTGTTTACTAAACAGTCCACATTTTGCTGTTTACCAAACTGTCAGAACCACATTTTGTTGTTTACCAAACAGTCAGATCCACATTTTGTTGTTTACAAAACAGTAAGATCCACATTTTGTTGTTTACCAAACAGTAAGATCCACATTTTGTTGTTTACCAAACAGTCCACATTTTGTTGTTTACCAAACTGTCAGATCCACATTTTGTTGTTTACCAAACAGTCAGATCCACATTTTGTTGTTTACCAAACAGTCAGATCCACATTTTGTTGTTTACCAAACTGTCAGATCCACATTTTGTTGTTTACCAAACAGTCAGATCCACATTTTGTTGTTTACCAAACAGTCAGATCCATATTTTGTTGTTTACCAAAGTAAATCTCTCACTTGTTGTTCAGTTAGTGTTAACTCACACTGAGTTATGCCTTCTTACAAAAAAGTGCTCAGCCAAGGACTGAATCTGTTTGTCTGCCTGACCAAGACATAGACATGTCTGCGTGAAGACAGAGTAACATGAGAATCTAGCCGTGTGAATGTGGACAGTGTCCACTGCCTGTCACCAGGAGTGATGCCCAGTCTAATGTGCTGAATACATTACACAAATTCAGTGATAAATTATCCCAGACTCTCTTCTTAACCACCCCCTTTTCCCTTTCTGTTCAAGATGCTAATCTGCTATTTATTCCTGAGCGGATATAGCATCACTCCTGGAACTGAGATCTCTCGCAAATGGAACTTGTTTGTCGTACTGCTAGGGAATGCTTTGTTGTTGTTGTTGAACTTTTGTTTGGAAATAAAAGCTAGATAATGTGTACTAGATAACCTGAGCGATATATATATATATATATATATATATATATATATATAGAGAGAGAGAGATAGAGAGAAAGATTCTAGAAATAAAAAATCACCCTTAGGGGCAGGATTTAGTGATTTTACCATCACAAAAGAGATACAAGACACCGATAGCAAAGACAAACAGATACAAACACTCTTTTTTTCCCTTGGCAATCAAATCATTAAATAGAAACAATCTGATAAAAACATTTTAAATGAAAATTATGAGTGAGTCAGGTGTGAATGTACATTTTAGCTTCTATAGTTATAATGTTTTGTTTGGTGTAATGCCCAAATTGTAAGACAAATTTCCTTACGAATAATAAAGATTATTATTATTATTATTATTATTAATATTTTTATATAGATACTAGAATCATATAGCTCATTTGAAACTTGATGATCAAGTCTTATGAGAAAAGAGAAGAGATCTAAAAAGCTACCAATGACGTTTGTTTCACAAACATTCTAGGTAAATGTTTCATTTTACTTCCTTGTTTGCTTGGACCCATACAACTCTCTACACATTAGGGAGGACTTACAATTCAACAAGCTAAAGTAGAAACATTAAGACACCTGCACCCACCTTAACATCTCCAATCGTAGCCACCTTTGAAAATGTCAGAAAATCGATTTCCTCAGAAGTCCACTCCATGGAATCGATTCTTATGATAATAAGCTAGGTCTGAGAAACATTTAATTCATAATTAATAATTGACAACTTCCTAGTAATAGATTTTATTATTATTTTTTTTTTTTTTTATTTTGCTAATATCAATTCATATTTGCTTAATTTTGTGTGCCAAGTTTTAGAAGGGGATCTGGCCAGCAGTAATGGCTGTCCGGCTGCCCCTACTCAGAAGAAGACGAAGCTTAACTAATCCCCCAATGTATTGAATCTACAGTACTAAATGTGAACACAATTTTTATAAACTAGATTAAAATGTCGCGCTTATCAATAGTCCGCTTTCTGTACAGTGGATACACCAAAGAGATACGAAATTGCCTCCAAGTAGGAAAATCTATAATTGTGAATTTAAAAAAAATTGTAAGTCAAAATATGAAAAGAAACAGCAACCACATATCACCCACTTCTAATGATAGCAGCACCAAAAAGATACTTGGACATAAAAAAAAATAGTTTATACAAAGTACGTGGCTAGATAATCTACACACTGTATGATTGGCAGCTTCTACAAAGAAATCAAATGATAAGCTTCAAGGGAAATTACCGTGATTTTTTGTTAGCAGACTAAAAGCTAATTACATAGCATTGGTTTTTGTGACCCATCATGACAAATTCAGATCTAATTAAAGTGTCCTTTGATCTATCTATATTGTATTAAAATAGGCTTAACGATTTTTAAACAAAATTCTTTGATTTCATAAAAAGATATTTACATTTTTGTCGAAGGTGTCCAGTTTAATAAAATTAAATTTTAGAAAAATAGTTTTAGAGAAAAAGATTTTAAAATAACAAAGACCAGATTACAAACGTGTTGCAATTAGATGTGGGACGTTATTATGGGCACCAGATTCCGATACCATATACATTTGGTATTGAAATGTTATAGAGAATTATTGGGAAGACAGTTTGACTTTGATTGAAATCAAGTCTTGACGCTTCTGAAAGAGTTCCTATGACCAAAAGCATTACGTGAGTATGGAGAGCTGCTAGAACATGAACATTGTTGGTTTGTAAAGAAAAAAAAGTTCCAATTATCCCAAAGCAGTTACATATAGTCTATAGTTATAGGTGGAGGGGGTGAGGTGGGTGAGTGGTTAAGTGCCTGGCTTCCGAACCTGAGGTCCTGGGTTCGAATCTCGGTGAAGACTTGAATTTTGAATTTCGGGATTTGTATTGCTCCCCTGAGTCCACCCAGCTCTAATGGGGAAAAGTAAAGGCGGATGGTCGTTGTGCTGGTCACATGACACCTTCGCTAACCGTGAGCCACAAAAACTGATGATCGTAACATTATCTGCCCCATAGATCGCAAGGTCTGAAGGGAAAACTTTTTTTACTTTACTTTGGTTATGGGCTATGAGAATGTTTCTTAAAAAATAAAGAAGTTCCTATATCATAAAACAGCGACGTCGCTACTGACATAAAGATCGTCTGTAAAGAAGTTGTCACTTTATTGGGGAAAAAGAAAAAAAAATTGAAAAAACAAACATTTTCTATATTTCAAGATCTCATTGTGAAGTAACAACACCAAACAATCAAGTCTCTCTTCTCGTCTTAACTTCGAAGTCTCATGTGAAAACATGCAGAAAAATTGTAGGTCGATTGTACAGTGACTAGACAGTCTACATTACTATTACAATGAGAACAAGGTTTATCAGTAAAGGTTGATACGACAAAGGGTTTTCTCATTATGTATCGATTCCACCCAACTCCTGTTTGGTCACACATTACATTATTAGCAGACATCGGATTAGTCAGCTTAACTTTGACAAAAATATCTAATCATCCTAAAATGTCGCCCTCTTCATTGAATCGTAGGACTTGAAAACAATACATACATTATTATTACTCAGCTATTATTATTATTGTTATGGTTATCATTATTATTATTGTTATGGTTATCATTATTATTATTGTTATTATTATTGTTATTATTATTGTTATTATTTTTGCTATTATTATTGTTATTATTATTGCTATTATTATTGTTATTATTTTTGCTATTATTATTGTTATTATTATTGCTATTATTATTGTTATTATTATATCAAACACGCCCTTTCAGGATTAGGATTTCTAAACAGAAACAAAAAAAAACAGCATTTCCCTTAACAGTGTCAGCTGAGAGAAGGCTAACTGTGTGGCTGGGCTGCTGGACAATTAAAAGTAACACTTTTCCTATTAAATTATCCAATTTAAAGAATTCTTGCTCTACAAACATTCCAACTCATGACCTATATAAGTAAGTACTGTCCTTATTCTGTAATTGTGTTACTACAATGGTAAGCATGCTAGATACATAAACTAGACAGTGAAATGAACTACACCCACCAAGCCCATGAAATCTAGAATCTGTTTACTTTGAAACTGCATGTTATGTTCTATGTTTTAGACTCTTTACTTTTTTAAAATTATTTTTGTTTGTAAGGCGCAACTTTCAACATATTGTTGTAACTGTATTGGCGGAGCGATAGAGTTAATCGTGTGGGCGACCAGCTGACACACTTAACACAAGTAATTTGACGCGCTACATAGCAGTCCATTGTGTCAATGGACAAGGGACAGTACTAGTTTGAACGTTAAACGCAATACATAAATGACCCGTGATTGGTCATGTGATCGAAAGGTTTCAGGAGTAACTGAGTCTGTAAGTCAGTTCAGGAGAGCCAGGCAGTAAAGCGAGACCATTTGTTATAGAAGGCCTCAACACTGACCTGCAACGTCACAACCTGTGGGCCATTTAGATCAATAGCTCGTTGCCACGTCGTACAAACCTGCAACGTAGCAACGAGGTATTGGTCTTAATGGCCCACAGGTTGTGACGTTGCAGGTCAACGTGCAGGCCTTCTTTAACGATTGAAAATAAAGTCGGTTCTGTACAATGTGAGTTCTCGTGTAAGAGTCCAGGAGTAGACAGACTAGAATCTAGTAGAGTTTAGTAAGGATCAATAAAGCAGTCTTAGTCTTAGTCTTAGTTATGTACAGCACAACATTTGTAGTTAGTGTTTCGTGTCGCCAAGTGTGTAGCACTGGCTTCTATTTATTAGTTATGAAAGTACCACATTATTTTGATACTCTTGTTGTCAAGTTCTTCAGCTAGAAGTGTTGTGCTGAGAAGTATTTGTAGAATAGGAGAGAATCCTAACAGTGTAGGGTCCAATCTCTTTTGTGGACCAGTGGTGAGAGAAGTGGGAGAGGCAGGAGAGGTGGGAGAGGCGGGAGAGATGAGAGAGGTGGGAGAGGCAGGAGAGGTGAGAGATGTGGGAGGGGGTTATCTGAGAGAAAGTTTCCGCGCTGCCTTTAGGCGCTTAGCAAACACAACTCAGCTCCAGTCGGGTTTCGAACTTGACCAACGGTGATAGGAAGCCAAGCGGTTTATATTTATGTGTATGTTTCTGTTGTGTTGTCTCTATATGAGAAACAGAGTCCTTGTAATCACAACATATTTCCGTAAGGATCAATAAAGTCGTTTAAGTCTTAGTCTCAAGCCCCTCAGCCACACATCCCGTACATTGGAAGAAATTGAAAAGTTCCCGATAATATCGATACCATTTTTGTCTGACTGATAACTGAAGAACAAATTAGAACACTAACATAAACTGAACACTGATAGTTACCCCCCCCCACCCCATTTATTAAAATATCTATAACCCAAGTCAATACAGTAAACCTGACAGCAGTATCCCTAACTCATTCTCTCTCTCTCTCTCTCTTCCTCTCTCTATCTCTCTCTGCCTCTCGCTCTATTATACACACGCGCGCTCTCACTCAGTTTACAGTCTTTACGAAATTGGTAAGTAACCCGAGATGGTCTGTTGTGTCACGTGACCAGGCCAGCGCTAATGATGAGGTTTTCACGTAAGACACTTGTAATAGACAAAGTCAGAAACCAAAGAGAAACAAGAAAGTTCAACGCCAAATCTTAGCCCAGCTAGCTAGCAATGAAACAAGGGACTTGAGACAGGGGGACTTGAAACAGGGGGACTTGAAACAGGGGGACTTGAGACAGACATTTTAAAACCAAATCTTCATTTAACAAAAACGATCTAGAGAGATGAAAAAAAAAAGACTCTGGCGTACAGTAGTAAAAACACACACAGAGAGAGAGAGAGAGAGAGAGAGAGACCTACACGCACACAAAAAGTAAGACACTATCAGAAGATAGAATAAAAAGAAGATATGGAGATTTTCAAGGTCAACTAAACAATGTCAGAAAACTAGAATGTTGCCAACTCATTATAATCTACCCACGGAAGAGCTTATACAATTTTCTGTAGAGCTAAACATTGCATAAAAAGATGAAAAGCTGAAACACTAAAACAAAGGTTATCTACCCTTCCTTCAGGGTACACACCGGAGACACCAAACAAGAGCTTGCTTTGTACGGACTTGTGCCGCCATGGATGAAAGCATCTAATAACACCAGGCATAGTGACAAGGAAGTGTTACAAGTCATAAGGAGTTACAATTCTTAACTATTTCTCTCCTAACTGACGATACCAGCGTTGATTCCACCAGAATGTGGTAAATAATTACGGAGAGAAAGAGTTAAGAAGATTGGCAACAGTCTAACAAAATTATAGAATAAAGATAGCTGAAGTTATAAGATGGAATACAGAGGCACCCAAAAGACATGATTCTGTTCCACACACACACACAACACACACAGAACACAAGAACTCTGAATTTGTTTTTTTTTTAATAGGTAAAAAAAAAACAGCTGCACAGTAATAAAACAGAAACAGAAACATGTTTGTGTGTGTGGGGGGGGGCGGGGGGAGTTGTAATCTACCATTTCTACCACGATCTACCTATTCTAGCCACAACAATAAGTATCCCTAGGTACTTCGCGGCTCGTGTTTCACCCCCGGGGAAGGTTGGTTTCATCCCACAGTTTGAGAAACGCTACCTTAATAAAACCAAAACTAATACCTGCTTTCTAGTACAGGTGGGGGGGGGGGGGGGAGAGATGACCAACTGGAAGAGGTGCAACGTGTTCCTTAGGGCTCAAAAAACAAGAAAACTTTATTTTGAAAAGCGATACCTCCTTTAAACAACTTCTAGAGGGATTCGTTTCTTCTAAATAACGAAATAAATGATACAAATAATGAATGTTACAAACACAAAAAAGCAACAACAACAAAACATTTTTCCCGCTCTTTTTCCCATTCAGACGACACTGGGGATGATATCTAAGTGCCAGTTGTTTGTTGCCGTGTTTGGATTTACTAAAATGTTGGTGTTGTTTTCATAGCCCCCAGAACGTCGAAGTATATTAGTGCTGTTCTTACAGGCATGCGTTCAATTTAAGTGTCTTCTTCATTCCTTTAATGATCTCGCATGTTGGAAATTAAATATAAATATTGTATGCATCTATATATAAACCATTTTAAGGCTGTACGAGAAAACTACAAAAATTATTAAATAGTCAATACCACAGCTATAACACACACCACATAAATCTCAAAGGTGTGGAGATTAAAATTCCTATGACTTTTGTCTTGTCATAGTCTAATTAAAAGATATAAAATGGAAAGATTTATTTTGACAAGTATTCATTATCCTATCGAGCTGAAGTTAAGCACCAAAACTCGTGGTGCGTGACAAAAAAACAATTTATTAAAAGTTCAGAAAAATCACTTATTAATTACGACATAAATTTATTTTTTAACCCTCAAAACCCAGTGTTTCTTCTCAGGGACTTAGTAGAACCAAAAATTATATTTTTATAATTACTGAGTAACAGTTACATCCTTTATTCATGCAGCCATTTCCAAGCAGCGTTAGCGTAAGTTATAATCTCTTGTATCTTAATATGTATCTAAGGAAGTTAATAGTTTACTAGATTTTTTGAATATTAAGTAAAATTTGATATTTTATATAAATATTAAGTAATACCTACAATGTTACTTACTCAATTCCTACAGAGTCTGTCAATGATACATACATACAAATGTCTTATTGTGGAATTGAAAATCAAAGTTGTGATTGCGGCTTAGATGTAAGTTCATGTGTACTTTAATTTGTCATAACTACGGACTCGTAGGGGCCACAAATGAGTTTGTAAAAAAAAAAATTTTAGGGAAAATAAGTATTAAATAATGAGAGTATTTTATTTTATTAGTTCTATGTAGTAATAAATGCTTTGTTTGTCATGAGTTCACTTCTTAAAATAACTAAGACATAATATGACGTCAGTACAGAGAAAACATTGCCCCCCTCCCCAATACACTCACGCACGCACTCACGCACATACGCACTTCTTGTCATGCTTTGTATTGTTAGTGTTGTTTTTTGGTCTTGGTTCGTCCAGTAGATCTCGTGTTGAGATGGAATCTAAGTCTTCAAGATGATTATCTCTTTACCTTCAAGGGAGACCGAGTGGCGTATGGGGCGCTGGAGAGGGGGCACGCGGAGGAGGAATCCAGCCTTATCCCTGTAGTCAAGTTTGCATCACAGGTGAATGTAAGACCAAAAAAAAAAAAAGAATTCGATCATCGATTGATAACAGCTTAAGTTAGTAAAAGAATTCATTCCTCTCTCTCGCTCTCTCTCTCTCTCTCTCTCTCTCGCTCCCCTTACCCCCATTGTGTTTAGCATTGTTTTTGTGTTGTCTCTGTGTTTGTCCGTGGACAGACAATTTACGTCTAGTCTGTGGTTGTAAAAGGACCAGATCGTACAAAGCAGAAATCACAACTTCGATCCTATCTGGCATCAGAGAAGTACACATTTACTCCTTGGGTTTATTCAATGCGATCCAACTCCAGTCTGAATGTTTAAAGTCTTTTTTGTCTGGCACTTGTTAAGCTGACAGACGCAGGATTAGTTATCGAAAGTTTCTTCAAGTAGCTAATGACAAATCAGGAATAGACACTGACAGATTCGAGACTAGTTCACGACATATTCAGGAATAGTTCATTACAGATTTAATCATAGACACTGACAGATTCAGGAATAGACACTGACAGATTCAGGAATAAATACTGACAGATTCAGTAACAGTTCACGACAGGTTCTTCAAAATTTCACAACAGATTCCGGAATAGTTTACAACAGATCAAGGAATAGTTTACAACAGATTCGGGAAATAAAGAACAATACTAAAATATATTTAATTGTCTAAAGTCTCATTAATTAGTGGTCGAAGGATTCAATAATCAATAATAATTTCAGCCAGAATCAGGTCTGTTGCAAGCAAGATGCAACAAGCAAGATGCAACAAGCAAGATGCAACAAGCAAGATGCAACAAGCAAGATGCAACAAGCAAGATGCAACAAGCAAGATGCAACAACTCTCTCTGTAACACTTAAATACAGACACTAAGCAGCTTGGACACACTTCTACATTCGGAAAGAATTGAAATAAAAACATTTTTAAAAAACGGGGAAAAGAGGGGAAAAAAAGAGTGGGGGGGGGAGAAATCCGTAGATAAGAAGTAAATCAGTGAATAAGAAGTAAAAGTAAAGTTCCCCTTTCAAACATTTTGGTCTATAGGTAGCGTGGTCGAGAGGCTAAGTACGCTCTAACTTCGCTTGGCTTGGCTACCCATGCACCCACTGGTTCACAAATGAGATGGGACCAAAGCGATCCGAGCATGCTATATAAAAGCTATAATTTATAGGTCATCTTATTCCAACCGTCAATGAATGAAGGTTCCATTAAATTATTTTGAGAGGCGCGGTGGCTGATCGGTGAAGCGCTTGGGCCCGGGTTCGAATCCTGGTGAAGACTGGGATTTTTAATCTCACGATCTTAGGGCGCCTCTGAGTCCACCCAGCTCTAATGGGTATCTGACATTAGTTGGGGAAAATTTAAGGCGGTTTGTCGTTGTGCTAGCCACATGACATCCTCAATTAAACGTAGGGCACATAAACAGATGACCTTTACATCATCTGCCTTATAAACCATTAGGTCTGAAAGGGGAACTTTACTTACTTTTAAAGTGACGGCAATCCACAAAATAATTGACTAGAAGATGGAAAAAGGGGGGGGGGGGTCATTTAAATGTGATAAACGCGTGAGATACTTGACTAACATAACAGTATAACACTAAAGTTACAGAGACGCCAACTTGTTTCTTTCAAAGAATTAAGTCAATTAGCATAATCCGAACACATTTTCATTAATGCCCCTTTTTACATTAGACCAGTGATGCTCAAACTGTGGCCCATATCCGTTCAAAACCCACCTCCAGAATAGGGCTCCAATGTCAGATGAAACCAAAGTAGTTTCTATTTTAGTGCAAGACAGCATGTGATCGTCGAGAGAAGCTGAGTTTAAAAACCTAAAAAAAAAAAAATTTTGCACCCAAATTTTTTTTTTTTTTTTACTTTCTCTCAAATATTTATAAGCTCAAAACAATGCCGTCGCGCTCCATGCCGTCACGTGGTTGTCAGCTGACCGAGCAGGAATTTGTTTAACGGATTAGTTGAGTGCAGTGCACTCATGAATGAACCTCATTGAGTCAACATAATCTATTCCAGGTCATTCATTGCGTTCTTAATTGATCTGCACGGTCGACGGAACTTTCACGACGCGAGCAACCAAGGAGTCCTACTCGGCCTGATCAGAAACCTTCAACAGAATCTTAGCAAGAGAAACGCTTGGTGCCAGGCCACTCCTTATAGAAGGCCTCGACACTGACCTGCAACGTCACAACCTGTGGGCGGCTTAGCCAATAGCTCGTTGCCACATCGTACAGACCTGTGTTGTTTTTTTTTGGATGCTTCAAGAATTAAGTTCTACGTTACGTGTTTTAAATAGCATTCTGGTGTCATGTGATCATGTGTCATGTCATCTGCGTGCACGTTATCAAGAGACTCCCAAATACAACCAAGCTATACATCGCGACAGGGATCAATCACAAAAGATCAAAGACACAAAAGATCAAGACACAAAAGATCAAAGACACAAAAGATCAAGACACAAAAGATCAAGACACAAAAGATCAAGACACAGGTCCAGAATCAACAGTAAGGCCTCCAAGATCAACCTCGAGTCCTAGCAGACTGCTCGCGTCTTGTGACATGGACCTTTATTGATATGCTTAAAGTGTAGAATATCTGTTTGTCATGTTGGGAAAAGCCCATTTATCAGCAAATGTTAAAAAAACATCAACATCTGATAATATAATTATGTAAAAAAAAAAACTATGTGTAACTCTCTTGCTTCAAGTGTCTATTATTTGGACTGTAATAGCTGTAAATGAATATTGTTTTTTACTTTCATTTTGTCAGCCATTTTGAGTTTCTTGGCTCTTAGGGGATGTTACTCTCCTCAGGAAGTTGATTATTGATATTTTATTAAAACCACACCCTCAGCCCCCCCCCTTCCCAGTGTTTCACACAACATTTCTAAACAAAAATAAATCAGAGGTTGATTACTAGACCGATACATCAAAACTATTGAACCGTTGCTGTCAATTCCTCTGGAGTTTTATGAACTGGACATTAGAGTATGACGTAATGTTGCATTAGAACTAAAAGAAAGAAACGCAATTTTAAACCAATTAATGTCAGATGAATCTTGAACAAATAATGTTATAATGTAATAATAATGTCACTATGTAAAATAAAACAAACAGATCTCTGCACAAGAAGAACTATGATTTAGTCAAGGGAATGAAATTCGGTTCTAACCATAGACATAAATAAATATAGACTGGATGATTATAGAGTTTTATGAAACGAAAATTTGTGACTTGCAATTTTGTTTACTTTATTATACAGCATTTATGAGCAGTATAAAAGTTGAGTATTCATATCTATTTCAGCCACACACCTATATATATTGTAAATAAGGAGGCAGTGTAGTTTTGTTTAATCTCTAAGAATGAAGATCATGCAATTTTTAATAATTCGGAAATCCGAATACAATAGATATACATGTTTTCAAGTTACATGAAGTTACTTCCTTCGGCCAGTCTATATTTATTAATGTCTATGGTTCTAACTTTTGAGGATCAAACTGTCAAATACAAAAACATGGACGGAAGTTTGATGAAAGAAAAAACTTAAACTTTACCAAAAAATTAGAAAAAAAAAGTCTAAAAATGGCGAAACTTAAAATACTTAATGAAAGATTTCATTATAAACACATACAATTCATATTCATTATACTAGTATCTATGTATCAGACCTTTTGACTTTAGAAAGTCCAATGAAGTGTCAATGACTATAGGTCTTTCAAAACGAAACTTTAGGATTATAGCAGAAAATTAAAACAATCACTTTGACCAATCAATGAGCAGAAAAAGTCGGTTTCTTTATCACTTTATCATTATCAACCGCTAGAAACAAGTTATGAACTAGAGTTGTGTACGCATTGTTATGTACTAGTTTAGAGAGTAGGTTAGTTTTGTTAGACAAGTATTTTCTGTATTGTTTGAGCGACGGTAAAAGTAGTGACGTAGTAAGACAGACGAATGACGTAGTAGACTAGACGAACAAAAAGAGCAACATGGCGATAGTACAGAAGTAGGTTGTTACAGATGTTAGTTAGATAAGTAGCGACGTTTATAAAGACTAGACGGACTTTCCAGTTATAAATAAATGTGTCATTTGCAACAGTAAAAGTCGTTATCAAGTGTATTATTAACCTGTAATGTTCTGTGGCTAATGTGGAGTACTTAATGAGATAGAAAAGAAGTCAGATAAAAGATTAGCCCACAACAGTATGAATACAAGGATAGAGCCGTGTCCAAAACATTCTACAATGAACGCCACCAAGCGACAATTTGAATATTATATAATATCTATCTATCTATCTATCTATCTATCTATCTATCTATCTATCTATCTATCTATCTATCTATCTATCTATCTATCTATCTATCTAACCTTTACTCCGCCTTGCTATTAACTAAAGTATGTACCAGAATGAGACATACTTTGATGGTACGGACTGTACTACGGACTGTACTACGGACGTTTTGGGTGCTAAATGAATGCAGATATTTAAAAAATTCATGGAACGATCCCACAAAACAGCCTAAACAGCTAACTCAAGATACTGGGCAGTTTCGCTGACCAATGCATCCACGTCAGCTTGGATCAATAGCTAACCTTTGAGCCTTTTTAAGAGGTTTCCAATAAATAGCACACAAATGTTATTGCATGGAAAATAAAGTGTCCCAGAGAAAGTTTTAAAGAGAACGATTCTCTTTTTCTCTCTTTCTCTCTATCATTTAATCTCTCTTTCACTTTTTCTCCCTCTCTTCTCTCTCTATTTTAATCTTTTCCTCTCGGTCTCACACACACGTTGTTTTCTTTCTCTTATTCACGCTCTTTTTTAGAAGCCCTCAAAAGGTCTGCACGCCCGTCTGTCTGTCCGTCCGTCCCGTTTAGATCTCAAAAACAAGAAAAAAGTTATAAAAACCCAAGATCATATTTTCGATCTTGCAAAGTTCTGGTGCAACGTTTCACTTTTTGAATTATTTTTTTTAAAGCGAATTTTTTTTTTTTTTAAAATAAAATATGCAAACACTTTTTTTTCATAAAAAATAGACCATTTCTATAAATATTCACTATTTATAGTAAAACATGATTATATTTATGACAGGTGGTTTATTAAAATATTTTTATAATATTCAGTAAACTTTTTTTTCTTAAAAAAAATGGTATACAAATTTTTGGGCTACTAAAGTGTTTTCTATGTCCAAGCTACTAACAATTAAAAGAAAGTGTTTATCTGTGTTTTAAAAGGAAAAAAACATTTGGTATGTATGTATGTATGTCAACTATA
Organism: Biomphalaria glabrata; assembly: GCF_947242115.1. Classification (NCBI taxonomy): domain Eukaryota; kingdom Metazoa; phylum Mollusca; class Gastropoda; family Planorbidae; genus Biomphalaria; species Biomphalaria glabrata. Next base: position 12,018 of record NW_026602921.1, on the reverse strand, counting down.
TTTTAAAACAAGGCCCATACTATGAATGACATACGACACTACATGAAAGGGGTACTCCTAGGCTATAGAATGAGAACCTTTGCTCAACCTTTCTTGCTCCAAACGAAATTAAACGACCAAATGTTCAACGGGAGTCATTTCTGTTTGACTGTGTTTCAGAACTCACTGGGCCATTGTTTCAATCGTTACATCGCTGCCAACTCTTCCATTGTTGATGTCAGACACAAGCATAGACCACAAGTCTGCGAGACTACATTCAAGAAATCAATGCAACACTCGCTGTCTGGGCTATCGTATCATTATACACATGAGTGACCGAGATAGCAGCTCATTTTAAGTCACTGAGATTGTGTTTTATAAGAACTTTAAAATTATGAATTTTAGTTAAATTTTAACAACATTGCCAATTTATATTAATGTGTGTTGAGTTCACTGACCGAATCTCGCAAGTTTTGTTGCAAAGTGGTTATAAGTTATTTAGTCACATGTCCAATACACGTCATTGATTTGCTCTGTCGTTTTCTAATTGAATGTGACTATGTCCCGTCATGAAGACACTGTATCTAATGGTATAACTTGACTGCTGTGACTATGTCCAGTCATGAAAACACTACATCTAATGGTAGGCCTATAACTTGACTGCTGTGTCTATGTCCAGTCATGAAGACACTGTATCTAATGGTATAACTTGACTGCTGTGACTATGTCCAGTCATGAAAACACTACATCTAATGGTAGGCCTATAACTTGACTGCTGTGTCTATGTCCAGTCATGAAGACGCTGTATCTAATGGTATAACTTGACTGCTGTGACTATGTCCCGTCATGAAGATACTGTATCTAATGGTATAACTTGACTGCTGTGACTATGTCCTATTCAAACTCTTTCCACTGTCCTAATGTTATGCTTCTCATCTCTGATCGATTGCCAGTGTTTGCATGCAGGGTGTTATAACAATAAAGTTATCGATAAAGTCAAAGCCCCCTCGAAGTCTTTCTGTGTCGTGACACGTGACACAAGTGGCAACACCTGTCACGTGAGATAACGCCGTGACATTGACACGCCACACGGTAACTAGGAAGATTGATTTGAGAGTCTGAAGACTGGGGAAAGGGGGAGGTAAACGAGGTGTATCAAGCCGGCAAGTTTAGCGGATTACAAGAGCTTGGGATTCGACCCACTTATCACCCCGTGTAAACTTATACAGTCTATAGTTATGTTTCTTAAATATACAATTAAGCACAAGACAATATGAACGTTAAGATTAAAGGTCAAGGGATGGGTAATGACGGCGGCAGGTACTTCTCCCCCCCCCCTCGCCCCCTGCATACGTCTGGATGAGTTCAGCATTAATTGTATAGTGTGTGTACATAGGTTTAGGTGTATGTATGAGAGAGTGAGTGTGTATCAATGTGTGTGTATGTGTAAGAGCGTGTGTGTATATGACCGTGCGTGTATGAGCATGTATGTGTGTGTGTGTTTGTGAATATGCACCCCTCGCCTGCGAGGTGAATGACACGCCCTCAAATCTGTTCGATACAAGCATCCTCACATCGTCACGTTTCTTACCTGATCGATGAGGTGCGAGGCGCCGAGAGGGGGAGGGAGGTGGAGGAAGGTATGAGTGGTTTGAACTTACACACGTCAGTGACAACACCTTCTGTCAAAGACTAACCCTTGGCAGTTGACAGTTGAGAGTTCAGCACAAGTGAATTTTCTAGAAGCTCACTTAGTCATGTCATCGACCTTTTTTTTTTATTTCTACAAAACTTTTATTGACTCATTCTGTCTGTCTGTCTGTCTGTCTGGTAAAAATCATAAACATCGTTAAATCCCAATTCCCATTCTCGGATCAAGTTGAAACTTTACATAAGTATTTTAATGGTCCCTAACAAAACATGACTCAACCAAAAAATTAACTAATCAGGCAATATTTATTAATTGTGTTTTAATAGAAAAGGGAAATAAAACTTTGAGTATTATCTCAGTATCTCATTAGCTCCTAATTTAAAGTTCAGGGTCCCATTTTAGATTCACACGAGTAGGTCTTGTTTTGTTTGTTAATCTCTTAGCGTGTAAAGAGGATTATCACTGAAGCACGGTAAACTGCTGTAAGCGAATCCATTATCTAGGATTATGTGACTTTAATACACAGTCAAGTATTTAAAGATATTTATGAAAGATAAGGCGATACCAATCAAGTTTACGGGACTTACTAACATTTTAATGTGGCCCATTCGGCAGCCCATTCAGGCACCGGCCCTTCTGGCATTTGCCCAGTTGCCCATATAACCAGTCCGCCCCTGATATCAACTCACTCTGTCTGTCTGGTAAAAAGTTTGTACACGTCATTTCTCCAACACCCAATCTCGGATCAAGCTGAAATTTGAACAATTATTTCTTTTACTGACAACACAAGAATCAATAGTGAAAAATAACCAATTAGTTCATTCACTAATGGTAATTAATTATTTAGTTCGGTAACTAGAACAAGGGAAAGAAATTGTACTTGACTTAACTGGTAGTATAAGCTGAATTAGTCCCCTGAATAGGTCGCCGCTTTAAAGTAAGTTTGAAACAAACACTAGATAACTATACAATCTTCTATTTTCATAACCACCTCATTAGCAGAGTTTGTCGGCTTGAGCCATAAGTTCAACTTCAGGTCGTTCCCTCTCCTGCTTTTTTTTTTTTTAAATATAAATGCTTTTAAAAAGAGATTACGGTAGACTAAATCCCCCCACCCCCGGCCCGGAAAAGTGATAAGATCATAGCGTATTGAGAAAACTAAAAGCCTGAAATAGCGATAAACATAATAATATAATAATAAATAATAATAGTAAAAATATTTATCGTTGTTGGTCTAGATCTATTACATATTTAATAACATGGCTGATCCAAATTAATTGATACAATTACACTTTCTATAATGTTTGTTTTGTTTTAAAAGTATTTAAAAAAAATAGTTTTTCATGTTATAACTGTATAGATGTATGTTTGTAGGGAAATGAATGCAGTTCAACTCCAAATACTAGTCGGAGGACATTAAGTGGATTTATTTTAATTCAGAGTATTTCACTCGCCTTTCTGGTGGGGAAAAAGGGGGAAATTATCCTACAATACCAACTTGTATTTGAGGGTATTACATGGATAGAGTTATGTACGATTTCTTCATTGATGATATTCAGAGAAAGGAAGTTTGTGAAGAGAAAGAAGAGAGAATATTTACTTGAAGAGCAAAGAAGATTTAAGTTCAAGATTTTGGGACATTGGAAAGATTATAATTTAAAACAAGTTTATAATATTAATAGAGAGAGAGAGAGAGAGAGGGAGGGGTGGTGGTGGTTGTTAAATCAAAATAAAGAGAATGTTTATGACAAAGAAATGGTGCACAGATGGAACAAACTAAACCCAAAAGAACTGAATGCCCTGAGATCCAGTTAGAAAGGAAATAATGCACAATGTTAGTTAGAATCGATAGTACCATGAAACATCTGTTTGAATGTCTTCCTATCGACCCATTTAATGTACAATTCACTAACTGCCTGTAACACTCACACACACACACACACACACTCTGTAATAGAATTACGAAGAGAGAGAGATACAATCTAACACGTGGGAATGTTGTAAAGAGAAGTGTATGTGGCATAGTTTCAAAAAAATACAACGAGATGTGAAGAAACATATTTCTATAGAGTTACACAAATTTAGACATGCAGGGGAAGTAGCATTTATTCGTTTCTGTGCTCACAATGGTCAAGAATACAGTGTAGCCAGCACAACTCATTCTCAAACACCGGGACCCGAACCCTGGGAGAATGAGTTGAACATGATTCACAAGATTGCGTAGTCCCTAGACTTTTTATAGCTCCATTTAGTATCGGAAGTTTGTTGGTAAGGACTTCAAAATCCCGGTTTATCTATGTTGAGGACGCTACTGTTAACAAGGAGGCGCGTTGACTAATCAGTAAAGTGCTTGGCTTCCGAACCAGGGGTCCAGGGTTTGAATCCTGATCAAGACTGGGATTTTAAATTTCGGGATCTTTGGACGCCTCTGAGTCCACCAAGCTCAAATGGATACCTGACATTAGTTGGGGAATGTAAAGGCAGTTAGTCGTTGTGCTGGCCACATGACACCCTCGTTAACCGTAGGCCACAGAAAAAGATGACCTTTACATCATCTGTCCTATAGACCACAAGGCCTGAAAGGGGAACTTTACTTACTGTTAACACTGAAAGGGGAACTTTACTTACTGTTAACACTGAAAGGGGAACTTTACTTACTGTTAACACTGAAAGGGGAACTTTACTTACTGTTAACACTGAAAGGGGAACTTTACTTACTGTTAACACTGAAAGGGGAACTTTACTTACTGTTAACACTGAAAGGGGAACTTTACTTACTGTTAACACTGAAAGGGGAACTTTACTTACTGTTAACACTGAAAGGGGAACTTTACTTACTGTTAACACTGAAAGGGTAACTTTACTTACTGTTAACACTGAAAGGGGAACTTTACTTACTGTTAACACTGAAAGGGGAACTTTACTTACTGTTAACACTGAAAGGGAAACTTTACTTACTGTTAACACTGAAAGGGAAACTTTACTTACTGTTAACACTGAAAGGGGAACTTTACTTACTGTTAACACTGAAAGGGGAACTTTACTTACTTTTAACACTGAAAGGGGAACTTTACTTACTGTTAACACTGAAAGGGGAACTTTACTTACTGTTAACACTGAAAGGGGAACTTTACTTACTGTTAACACTGAAAGGGGAACTTTACTTACTGTTAACACTGAAAGGGGAACTTTACTTACTGTTAACACTGAAAGGGGAACTTTACTTACTGTTAACACTAATTGTATGCTAATTTGTTTTTAGTTATGTTGGAACAATTACTTAACAGTTAAAAACACGGTTGTAATAACTTTTTTGTCTTATATATTAAATGTACATGTCTAGACTAGACAAGACCTTGTTGGTGTCACATATGGGTCTACATTGCAACATATGATAGTTCATTATCATATGTGGGCTCAAGTCAATACTTAATGGTTCAGTAAACAGGGGAGAAGCTTTCATTACCTCATAGAAACAGAAGGAATACAATAATAAGTTTTTTGTTTTCAAACTTTAAAAAAAAAGCAATCATTAAGTACAATCGTATCCGGTTAATCGGACCAACCTGTTAATAGGATTCGAATGTAATTTTTTTTACCCTTTATAGTTAAAAAAACAACAACAGTTAATTCAGCTAATCTGATGGTGTTCCATTTGCTATGAAGATAATTGATAGGTAGAATCGAGATCTGTGTATAGCATTAACAAAAACATCTCTATTGTGTGTTTTTTTTTTTGGTTGCCTTCACTTTCAGTTCACAAGCCTTTGTGAGAGAGAGAGAGAAGGAGAGAGAGAGAAAGAGAGAAGGAGAGAGAGAAGGAGAGAGAGAGAGAAGGATAGAGAGAGGAGAGAGAAGGAGAGAGAGGAGAGAGAAGGAGAGAGAGAGGAGAGAGAAGGAGAGAGAGAGAGAGAGAGAAGGAGAGAGAGAAGGAGAGAGAGAAGGAGAGAGAGAGAAGGATAGAGAGAGGAGAGAGAAGGAGAGAGAAAAGAGAGAAGGAGAGAGAGAGAGGAGAGAGAAGGAGAGAGAGAGAGAAGGAGAGAGAGAAGGAGAGAGAAAACGAGAAAGAGATGGAGACAGAGGGTGAGTGTGAGAGAGACATAGAGAAAGAAAGAGAAAGAGAGAGAAGAGAGATACACAATCAGACTGCTATGTGTGTTAAGAAAGAAATAATACATAAATAGCACGACCATTGCATAAAAAAAAACAAGTCCACCCAGCACCCAGCACCCATATGTAAATTATATGAATTATGGTTCCAACCAGTCTTGCCTGTACAAACCATTTAGCGTGTTTACTATCAGCAATATCCATTAAACTATAACATTGTGTACTGAAGTTCAAGAGACTGACTGAATAGAATCAATAGCTTGTGTTCTTTGGTCAGGATTCAAATCTATTCATCCAATGAATCATCGATGAACTCGTGTGGAGCTAAACCACATCAATCAATTTTTAAAATCAAAATCCGCACTCAAGGCCAAGGTTCCACACTCAAGGCCAGGGTCAAAACTCAAGGCCAAGGTCAACAATCGTGGCTATAACTAACAATGTAAGCATTAGAACGTCGACAACTTAAAGCTACTATAAATCATTGTTGACATTTCTCTGTTATGTTAAAGTCTTATACAACTTCAAGTTCGGGGCCATGGATCCCCTCACCTCCAAGGAAAAAAATAATTAAATGATAGTCGATTCAGCACCCGAGTGCATATAGCCGATGGTAGTCAAATGTTGTAGTCACTTTGTAAATTTCTAGGCCAGTGCTGCACCACCTTATATGGCCTGGAGACCCAATAAGTTTCCAAGTGTGTATCAATTGTCGCATCACTGCAATAAAATCATCGAGTCTTATCTTATCTTATACATTACAGACGTTACCTCATAAGAGAAGGTAATTACGTCCTACGCATTTCATGTGTCAATTATGTGTCAATCTAGTGACCTGATAATCAGTGACTTAAATTCTGTAATGTCGTGACTGATTCAGGCAAACCGTCTGATAGAACTTATATGAATTAGTCCTAACATATGGAATGAGAAATGTGTCTTTAATTTGTTTTTCAAAGTATTTCTCTCTATATATATTTAATGGAACCGTGGGCCGTGGGCAGTAGTATCGGGATAGCACAGGTCGAATATGACCCGCGGGCCGTAAGTTGTGCGCTGTTCTAGAGTGCTACCCTATAACGAGGACAATGCTGTAATGATGGCCCCCATTGTTTGGGCTGCTGCATTAGCCATTTAAAAAAAAAGCTATTTCATGTTCTAAAATATAAACTAACGCATGGACAAAATGTGAGGACAAATCAGAACAAAAAAAAAAGTAAAACATCGCCATGGATACCAATTATTGTTTGTGCAACTTTTTTTTGTGTGTTTTTGAAACTGTGTGCAGGCTTGAGAATAATGACAATGTCCATGTGTTAGATGAGCGTAAAGCAATAATTCCAATGTGTCCAGAACTTTACTGCGTCTTAGTAAACAAAAAATATGTCCATTGTTCAAATAGTTTCATGAAGTACTGTTACCCCTACAGTTATTTCAAAAGTTCTTTTTTTTTTCTCTAGAGACGTCTCAGAAATATATGGCTGCAGATACCTAACAGATGGGCAAGATGTGGGGACAATTGGAAAGACGACTGGGGAAAGCTGTTTGGGGGCTATGCCCCAGGGGGGGAACACGGGCAGGATGAGATGAGATGATAATGAAATTTTACACTGAATGATAACAAAAAAAAAACAGTGACCAGAGATAGTAGTTACAAATCTGTCAGACATATAGGAAGTTAACACAGGGAACAGAGACTGTACATATAGCAAGTTAACACAGGGAACAGAAAATGTACGTATAGCAAGTTAACACAGGGAACAGAAAATGTACTTACCAATGGTAGACACGACAGTTCCTACAAAGTAAAAAGCTCCGGAAAAATCCCATCGTGGTCTCTTGTTACCAGTAAAACCGGCGAGTTCCGCCTCTGAATGTATATCCAACAGCGTGAGTAAATCCGTCTCGTTCACGTTGGAGTATTTGCTCTTGAAGTCCTCAATGCGCTTCTTATACGTGGCCTGCTCCAGAAGCTCGTTCTCTCTCTCCAGAGCGTTGAAGACGGCAGCTCCTGACAGCATGTAGAGCACCATGACGACCGCCAATAAAATGAATCTAGCATTATCCTCCTTCAGGTGAATGATTCGGCAGCAACCACGTCTGCCAGGGCGGGACATCAACCGGCGCGAACGGGAGTTGGCATTGTTCTTGCTGCCCTGTTTGCGCTTTCCCGTCCGCGCCGGATTGGCCCCTGCTCTCGGGCTATGTCTGCCCGGTTCGGGGTGCTGATAGTCGCTGGCGTCGCTCAAACTCACGCGCTCCGCCCATTCATCGTCTTGGGGCTCTTCTGGGGCCGCCACGGCTCCTGGCCGGCTGGTGCTGGTGACCCAAATAGGTGACTGCTCCCTTAGGGCGCTAGAAATCGCCGCGTTTCCGGGATCAGATCCGGAAGGGTAAACCTCACGCCCGTTCTTAACAATATGCTGGATTTTAAGATTCTTTGAAGTTCTGCTTGAGCTCAGCGTCTCATGATTTACTTCCGGTACAGTGTCGATAGGACTTCCATGGAAACCGTTCTCTAGAGACTTGGTGAAAACGTTTGGGCCAAGCAGATGGTTCTCTTTGCCGGTATTTCTTCGTAAGTCCTGAATCGAATGATAAAATGCAGTCTGAGATTTAGAACTGCTAGGTCCTGACAAAGGTCGATGGTTGTTTGTCGAAACGCTTGACTCAGCTTTGTGAGGTTCCAGCGGCGCTTCTTCCAGAAATATACGCGGCTGCAAATATTGCTCGCTTGTTAGATTGGAGATATGTTTCAAACCAGGAACACTTTCCTGAATATGAGCGACACAGGTATCTGAGTAAGATTCATTCAGCCTAGCCGATGATGTGGGTTCTAATTGATCGGGCTTGTAGTTCGAGCCCTCCGATATGTATATTGTATCGAGCTGTGCACAACTGTTGCTTATGCGGCGAACACCTGTCGCCTTCCCTCCACCGCGTCTAAAACCTTGACCTCTGACCACGCCCTCGGGGTGCTGGGGTGGAGCGGCTCCGGTGTCGACTTCGTCGGGTCGCTGGGAAGACCGTGGCGTGCTGCCCCGCTTTTCCGGGCAACTTTTGTTGTTTCTGAAGCGGCCCTCTGTCAAGGAGCCCCGTCTGTCTCCGCCCACGCAAGCATCCCCAGCCCCGCCCCCTTCATGGTCGCTCCCCAGGCTGATGGGTGAATCTGAAGGCCGAAATTGGGCAGGACACACGACTACATCGCCCGACGAGCGCCAGGGGCGAACGCTGCTCCCGACAGAGTTTTTATCGAGCGCTAGGTCTGGTTCAGAGGTTGGAACTTTGCCATATCTACCGTTTCTATAAATAAATCTGTCAATCTCTGTATCCCGCGCGAAATTCTGTCACCTTGAACTGGCTGTCATCTAGCTTGATGAAACAGTTCTGAATCAACCATTGATTGTTTGCCTAGCAATAGCGTGATGTCTTTTCAACATTTCAGTTCCAAGTTCTCCCTTTGCTCTGTGAAAAAAACAACATTTCTTTCAGAACATAACATCTTAGTTATATCTCAGTTATAGCAAATAACAAGTTTAAGCAGCCTTCCATTGAAGAGGTTAGTATTAAACAAAAGTTGATTAAAATTAGTGCGGAGTAGTTTGTGATTTGCTGCATAGAAATTGACCTACTGTTTATTTATGTCTTTATAAAATGTTGAAACTCTTTCAAATGACAAGAGCATACAGCAGAACCAATGAAATGGTTACCCGAAGATACAAGGGTCAAGACTTGTTCACGCAGTCAAACGGTCAACATTATCGTGAGATTGTTCATTACTTGTAACAAAGCTTATATCCACTCACTCTGGTACAAATCTTGTACACGTTATCTTTTCGACTTTCAATTCAAGTTGAAACTTTGCACAATTATTTAGTATCGATGACAATACATTTATCAATCATAAAAATTGACATTTTTTTTTAACTCAATAAGCCGTCATTAAATAATTTTGCTTTATATAGAGACAATACTAGCTAAGGGGAGGTAAGTCTCGTGGATTGGGCTGGTGGCTAAAAATTTGAAATTTAAAAAGGTAACCATAAAGGTTCTGTTTTAATACGTACAGCTGGATAAGAGCTCAGTAGCTAACGTATCGGCTTTCAATAATGAAGGCTCGATACCTCATAGTCAACAATTTTTGTTTTAACTTGCTTTAGAGAAGCCAGCAAGGAGAACCTCCAGATACCCCGTCTCCTTACAACTGGTTGACAATGGTATTAATACTGTTACGATCTTGTCTATCAGGCCTTCTGTAAACACTGCTAAACAACACAACAACACATCTAAAACATCAACTTGACAACAAGAGTCTCATAAACAATGTGGCGGTGACAAATACATCAACAACAGCCAATAAAAACAATTGGCTACACTAACTTCAAATGCTTTGCTACACTACAGAACTGCCTAACTAATCACTACAAGTCTCTCTAGCTCGTACAGCTACATTTTCGAGGATTCACTTCATAGCACACAGTCCTTACTGCTTGCTGTCCGTGACTCTACTGACTTCTTTCTAACTCGCTCTGTCTCTGGTCCGTGAAGGCTCTCGTCAAATGACCACAGCACGGGCCATATTTGCGTGTATTAGCACTACTGTCCCTTGTTCAACAGCCGTTGACCTGTGTGATTCGCCTTAGTCCGGTGTGTCAGTAGGTCACACACACCTTAACCCTTTCAGTCCGCCACTAAGGTTATAACACTACCATAGCGTACTGAGTCTGCTAGAAGCATGAAAGTTGTGCGCTAGACGAAAACAATGATGACCGCCAATAGGGGGGAGGAAGAACCTGTGACCAAAATCATGCACAAACAAACAAGCGATCTCGCGACCTGGATAACTTTATGTCATTACAATTTCAACGCCTATGTTACAAAGAGGTTCCTATCTGACAGGTTCTCAGGCAAGGAATTAGGGCTTGGAGTGACGTACATTAAATGATCGGAGGTGATCGAAGGTGATTTACAAATAAGCGCCGCCTTCCTCCACCTTCTGCGGATCCTTTAACAAGAATAGTACAGAAGTGAGCAACACACTTTCCCACAGCCTCGTTTCAATCTTTGGTCACGTGATGGATTAAACTGTAAAGACCAATGACATTGGAGAAGCAAAGAGAACAAAAACATCGGCTCGAAGGGTTTATGTCTTTTTTTTTCGGAAATGATAGATGACCAGTGTCCATCAGCTGTGAATGATGACCAGTGTCCATCAGCTGTGAATGATGACCAGTGTCCATTCTATTCATAATGAACTTAAAAGCTAGAATTAATTTGGAAAGTTCGGAGCTCGTGGGTGTTAGTAATCATTTTACTTATCATTTGTGTTCATAAATATATAAGCGTGTGTGTGTGATTTCTCTGCGGGTCTAAGAAAATATCCACTTCAACAATCTCAGAAGAGAAAACAACTTTTTTTTTATAAAGGAAAAAAAAAGGTGGGGCTGGAGCAGATACCTCATTCTAGCATAGTTCTAACTGGTGTAATGTTTGTAAACTGGTGTAATGTTTGTAACTGGTGTAATGTTTGTAACTGGTGTAATGTTTGTACACGTTATTTCTCCCACAAGCAATTTCAGATCCAGTTGAAATTTTGCACAATTATTTCTGGTACCAGACAAAACAAGAATGTAACAAAAATTACTTCAATATTTATTTGAAAATATTTCATGTAGAAATAAGAAACCATTATTAAAAACAGAAAGTTAAGTTCATAAGCTACATGTACTGACTCTTTAGTATATATCACGTAATAAAATAGACCTAAATTCATGCATATTCAATTATTGATTTGTGTAAATATTTCAAATGCTATTTAAAAACCCATAAATATCCTCCACATGTGGTAGGCCTATAGACCATTTAACAAAATCAATACAGTTGATCATAAAAACTCAGTCATCTTTCACTCACTCTCCATCGCACACTCACCCACACACTGTTGTGGTGTGTGTCTGTATACATATCTACACTATAAAGCAGAAACTAAGGTTATGAATGTACGTCCCACATAGAAATCAAAACCGTTTGATAAAACTTGGCAGACATGTTCCTTCGGTACTAACTGGAACCGTAACGTATGTAAAGTAGTCCTAAAACAAACTAAAGATCCTCAAAAAAAAACTTGCCCAACTCTATGAAAGTATTACTATTTCATGGTATTCATATAGCCATGTTTACAGGTGACAAGACGGAAAAGTCACGCATGCGCAGAGCGAAAGCTCCACGCTTGCACAGAAAATAAATCTCCGAGGCTTAGATCTAACTTTCTAATCCTC
>NW_026602920.1:0-18767 GCF_947242115.1 Biomphalaria glabrata | reverse complement strand
GATCTCTCTATCTGAAATATTTACACCAGGGATTCAATCCATCTGGCTCGTCTTTTTCTGCACAAAAAGTGGTTTGAAAAGTATCGCCAATTACCGTCTGTTTGAATGAGTTAAACAAACAAAAACATTTAGCTAAAGTTTCTACAGCCAAATATAATTTTATTCTTCTAAAACAAAAGTGCACTTCAAATTTCAGATCTGATATTCTCTGCACTTTGGAGCTCACGACTTGTAGAAAAACACTTTGGATGCGTGAAATGTTTTGTTCAGGGCTGGTTAAACTTCTGCCATGTTCAAGAAATTGTATGAATGTAGTTTGCTCAATTTGCTTCAGGTTGTTGCTTGAAGTCTGAAAGATTTTCTTTATTAATGGAGACTATGAACGGGGGAGAACTAACCCTCCCCTACAATCTAAAGTCATTGATCTTGATAGCTATAGTTTACGTTTAGTTTATTGTTTGTTTATTTGTGCCACAATACTTCATTGGTTACTCCCTTAGAGTTTCGGTGGCTGTGGGTGAACTTTAGCTTTTTATTGAAACTGGGCTTTTGACTTCAAAACATGGTAATGTTTCTATAGGCTCAAATTTTAACATTTTCATGATATTTCTTACACAAGCTAAAAATCTCATAATTTTTCATAAGCTAAAAATCTCATAATTTTTAATAATCTCAAATTCTCATGATCTTTCATAATCTCGAATACTCATGATCTATCATAATCTCAAATTCTCATGATCTTTTATAATCTTGGCTTGGCTTGGCTACCTAGAAGGGGGCTCGAGGTTCGAGCAGAGTTGTGTTTACTGAGCGCCTAAAGGCAGCACGGAAAACCAACTCCTAGATACCCCCTCCCCCCCCCCCCCACTGGTCCACAAATGAGATTGGACCAAAAGCGCATTGAGCATGCTATAAGTATGAAAGTAGCGCTATATAAAAGCTATAATAATAATAATCTAAAGTTCTCATTATTTTTCATAATCTCAAATTCTCATTATCTTCCTCTTTAGCTTGAAAGTCAAAAAAGAGAGCTAGTAACACACAAACAAAATCGAGAAATGAATAAAAAATGTCCCAGAATGTGTGTTTGATGTTACTCTGCTAATGACAGGCAGACGACGCTGTCCTGTTTTACCTGTGCACATCTCACCAATGTCAGCCAAACCCTCTGATCACTATCTTGTTCTTAAAGCATGTCGTGACTTTGGAGAACAAATCGTCCCCACGATTAAGCGCCTAAAAAAAGTAATCAAGGGGAAAGCATTCATTTGTCTTCCGTGTTGCTAAGGACTCTTCGTGTCTGACACGCAGGAACTTTTCATGCTAACAGTTCTGTATCTAGCATGTACAGTCTATCAATACTTAGCGGCGTGCTTCGGCAAATGTAAAAAAAAAATCTGGGTTGTAGTTGCGTCCCCGAGATGCTTGGGCATTAATTATTCCGTAACATCATGGCTTGAAAACGTGCTGCAAATTGTGCTAGAAAATGTGCTAAAGATTGTGCTAGAGAAAAACTTGTCACTGAGCTAAAGACTTTCTTGTCCTTCAAAATAGAGGCATGTAAATAGGATATTTTTAACAAAAGACTCTACATTAGCTCACTCCATTTGTCCGTCCGTCTGGAGTTTTTACACATTTTTTTCTCTCACACTTCCCATTCTCGGATCACAATAAAAATTTGCACAATTATGCATTAATGATGATAAGACTTGCATCAATAAAAAAAATAATGAATAAGTGGTAATTAATTAATTTTCTTTTATATAAAAAGGGAAATACATATTGTATTGAGAGTAAATTAAATTGAGAGTGCTTCTTTCCTTATACAAGCTTTATTTTTAGTTTTTTCTATATTTAGCTTCTTTACAGAAGAGTTAATTAAATAAGGGAGATCATTGGAAATTAAAGAAAGTTTCCGCTACAAGAACTTTAGGTTTGGTAAACTCTAAAAATACATGACACAAGCTTATATCTGAGTCTAAGAGAGCACTGCGGATTCAAAACGAGACAGATAAAGATCTCTTACAAAAGGCCGCGGGATATAAATTAACAAAATAACTTCAGGACAGACGTAGGCGGCGAAAGGAAAATCTAAATCGACCACCGGCGAACTATGGTTATGTCTGCTCTGGATCATCCTGGATATGTCTGGATGCATCGGTCGCAGCTGGGGAAATAATGCATTTCTCATTAATCTTCGGACCAGCCTTATTATTATTATATCTGAGTCCATTGAGTTCGTAAGTTTTAAGCTTCATGTTGCGTCTATTTTTGTTAGTCTACTCTTAACATTTAATTATAAAGTGTGTTATTGCTTGACTTATAGAAATAGTGTGCTAAATATTTTCGCGATTTCTACTCGATGGGCTAAAATATTGTAACGAATCTAAGGCATGCCCTCAATGAAAGGCGGTAATAACAGACGATGTATCTATTGACAGTTATAAAATACACAGTGAGATATGAACTTCACCTATCAAGTCACAGGGGGGTCTTGTCTTACGTTCTACAAGTACTTTTTCTACCTGGACATTAGTACTGACCACCGACACACTTCCCAGTGTCGCTCCAGGTCTTCAATACAGTTTACTGGGAGTATGAAGGACAGCTCTTAGTCCCAGACAGCGCAGACTCCAGACAGCTCAGCCCCCAGACATCTCAGACTCCCATAACCTGCCGATCACTTCAGCCCGATCTCAAACAGTCCTTCTAGAATCAATATGCCGTCTATATCTCGTGTTGAACTGTGTGCTAATGGTCGTCAGATTAGAAATGTGAGAAACACTGTAAGACAACCAACCTGCGATAGGTATTTTGATAGGGGAATGTAGATTGCGCAGTCCAAAACTACTCTTTAGGTCTAATGTTGACCACAGTGGCTCAAGCCTGAGACGGATGTGAACAACAGATAGATGAACAATAGATAGGTGAACAATAGATAGGTGAACAATAGATAGGTGAACAATAGATAGGTGAACAACAGATAGATGAACAATAGATAGGTGAACAATAGATAGGTGAACAATAGATAGGTGAACAATAGATAGGTGAACAATAGATAGGTGAACAATAGATAGATGAACAATAGTTAGGTGAACAAAAGAGTGATGAACAATAGATAGGTGAACAATAGATAGGTGAGCAATAGATAGGTGAACAATAGATAGATGAACAATAGATAGGTGAACAAAAGAGTGATGAACAATAGATAGGTGAACAATAGATAGGTGAGCAATAGATAGGTGAACAATAGATAGATGAACAATAGATAGGTGAACAAAAGAGTGATGAACAATAGATAGGTGAACAACAGATAGATGAACAATAGATAGATGAACAAAAGAGTGATGAACAATAGAGAGATGAACAATAGAGAGATGAACAAAAGAGTGATGAACAACAAATAGGTGAACAACAGATAGATGAACAATAGATAGGTGAACAATAGATAGGTGAACAACAGATAGATGAACAATAGATAGGTGAACAATAGATAGGTGAACAATAGATAGGTGAACAATAGATAGGTGAACAATAGATAGGTGAACAATAGATAGATGAACAATAGTTAGATGAACAAAAGAGTGATGAACAATAGAGAGATGAACAATAGAGAGATGAACAAAAGAGTGATGAACAACAGATAGGTGAACAACAGATAGATGAACAATAGATAGATGAACAAAAGAGTGATGAACAATAGATAGATGAACAATAGAGAGATGAGCAACAGATAGATGAACAATAGAGAGACGAACAATAGATAGATGAACAATCGATAGGTGAACAATAGATAGATGAACAATAGATAGATGAACAATAGATAGATGAATAATAGATAGATGAACAAAAGATGTGTTGTTGTTTTTTTTTTGTTTTTGTTTTGAGTTTCCATCTCCTAGACTGGCTGCCGACCTATGCTATGGAGCCCAGTAGATCTACATATGTTATAACCACTCAAACCATTGTAACAGTAGATTATTTTAAATATAGCGATAGTTATTACATAGTGACTAAAGTCAGAGTATTCATTACCTTCAGAGAAGTATCTGAATTCCAATTCTGATTTGTTAACGCTAGACATACGACTGAATCCCAAATTTGATTTGTTAACGCTAGACATACGACGGAATCCCAACTCTGATTTGTTAACGCTAGACAGACGAATGAATCCCAACTCTGATTTACTAACGATTAACAAATAACTGAACCCCAACTCTGATTTGTTAACGAAAGACTAGCGACTGAATCCCAAAGCTGACTTGTTCAATGGTTAAGAATAGACTGTGTGAACGACCAAATAGCCGTGGAGCTAGTCGGGATACTAAAATCGAACCTACACAGTAGCAGATAAGCAGCTTCATTATACAGACAAGAAAGAAGGTGTGTGTGTGACTAATATATGTTGTGTAAAGAACAATTGCTGTGTTCAAAACCGCGTGATTACATTTAATTCATCTTGAGTCAAGTCTGGCTACCGATCGCCTTAGTTCTATTCAACTTTAATTGATTTCAACAATGTGCCCTTTGTAAGACTGAAGAATGAGCACAAAACAAAACAATGGCATAGAGAAGGATCAATTATTGGGAATTTCAATGAACAGTCTTGGAAGTGTTAAGGAGGGATTTAAAACATTGATTTTTTTCAGGCGCTTCTCCAGGTCCGTCATGTCATGAGTTTGTGGATGATTAAAAAATACAAACCAGAAGACTCTAACTCACACATATTGTCTAAAGACAGTTAAACATATCCAAATATATTTAATCGTTGAGCATAAGTAAATGCATAATACTTACTTACTTACTTACTTAGGTCCTCCCGCGCCGTTCGGCGCATTGGGTGGCAAGCTGTCTCCATAAAGATATGTCAATGGCAATGTCTGAAGCCTCCTCCCACCTGGTGTCCACTGTTCTGTTCATGTTCTCGCAACTCTTGGTGCGCGTAATTCATTTTGACGTAGAACATGTCCCGCAAACCTCATGCGACGCTCTGTCACAACCTCACTAAGTGTTCGACTCCCAGTTCGGCATAGGATTTCCTTGTTTGAGACCCGATCTGTGTAACTGACTCCCACAATCCGTCTCAGCCATCTCTGTTGAGCCACATTTAGTCTTTTCTTAATTTTGACAGATGACTTCCATGTCTCACATGCATATGTAGCAGCTGGAATGACGATTGTGTTGAGAAGATGTATTTTTGTCTCGATTCCAATGCAAAATAGATGCACCAAAATAACAGCACAAAAAATATACTGAAATATAATTGTACTGATAGTGTACGAAATTACCCTACTCGAAACTTCGTAAAATTATACACTGATTGATTTAATTCTTAATAATTCTCATCAAAAACATGTTTTTGACAGTTCACACTTAAATGCTAGTCCTAGTCGAGATTTTTATACCGAGCGAAAAAACTTTACATAGGTCTCATTTTCGTGTATCTGGTGCAGAAAAAACAAGATTACAAAGAGAGTTTGTGTTGTCACACAAACTCAGAGGCGGCCCCCGTGTGAGACGGATCCCTGGTCGACTGAGGATGGCATCGAGCAGGGTATGAAACCGAGACCGTAGAGATAATCAATCCTGCGCGCTAACCGCACGACCAGGCATTGCTCTTAATCTAATGACAAACTGGTTACAAACTAATAGCCTACTATTGATAATATACCTACACATTACGGAATGACAACTACCGGATATGTACAATATGTCAGAAGAGCGATTTTTAGATAATCTTTTGGTATTGAGCATTTTCATTTAGGCCTAAATGGAACTAGAATGAGGATGTAAATCTACCTAAATTAAACAACTAATTTAGCACTCTCAATATCTATATCTACTAGATCTAGATCTAAAATATATATTTGGGATAATATAGATGTAATTTAGATAAGATTTATATTTTAAAAAAACACTAGATAATCAATTAATAGACAAATTGCAATATGAAATATTAAAATAGTAGATTAGTTTTAGTATTTTATAACATTGCAATATTGACATATTGACAATCTAGACTTTAGAAATAAAAATCTACACTTTAAGCCTAGAAAATTAAAATTATAGATCTTGATCTAGTCTAAATCATGGCTGTCTGGTAGTGCGGTTTGCGCGCTGGACTGTCGTTTGGATTCATCGATGGTCCCAGGTTCAAACCCTGCCCTCTCCCATCCCCCGTCGTCCTACGGGAGGTTTGGACTACAACTCTGAAGGAACATCCGAAACATGTAAAACAACAAACATTCCAAACTAGACCAAGAAATTTTAAATCTAGATTCTATAATGATTTTTAATTAGAACTTAAAATATAGATCTAGTGTAAAAAATCTAGCTCTAGTGTAAAAACAATCTAGATCTAGTGTAAAAAATCTAGATTAGATCTAAATCTAGCTATTATGTCTTTTAAAAAGGCGAGTAACATTACGAGGTTTAATAAACATTACTATACCGAGTTGTTTTAGCATTTCATTTAAAGAATTTATTCCATATGACGTCAAAGGAAAAAAATCCACCACGTCACACGGCCTAGTTAGACTAAAAAATATCATCTATACAAGCAGCTTGTTGAGGGTTCATAGACATTGGTGCACCGAGTGATTTCTTTTAGTATTTCATTTAAAGAATTAACTCAATATGACGTCAAAGGAAAAAAAATTCCATTACGTCACACGTCCTAGTTAGACTAAAAAATGTCATCTTTACGAGCAGCTTCTCGAGGGATCATAGACATTGGTGCACCGAGTTTGTTCTTTTAGCATTTCATTTGATGGGCTAGTTAGACTTAATATATATATATAAACGGATTAAAGACGCTTTTATTTTGTTTTGTCTGTCAGTCTGTCTGTCCGTTATGTTAATAGCGAGAAAAAAAAAGACTAAAAGCTATTGAAAATCTGATTAAAATTTAATTTCCCTTCCGAAACATCGCATTAGTTTTAAGTTTCTATAATAGATTGTTCCGGATGTTTATATATTTATAGTGAGAGAAAATAAGAATTCCAGATTAATCAAATGCCGTTAATTAAATTTGTGGGATGGTCTGTTATGAAAATTACATGTACCATAGCCTTATGGAGGTTTTTTCAAACCATACTTTGGTGTTAGGAAGTTGTTTTCCTTAAAAATCGGAGCATAATATTAACAATAATTAGATTTTCTAACGTTTTAGCTAGAAAGTTAAATGTCAAACTATTTTTCATAAAAAATCCGGAACAACCAATTTTCGTAAATGAGAAAATTATTTGTTTTATTTATTACAAGAGGGATTTCAAACATTTATTAGCGTTATTAGTTTTTTCATATAAAATTCGGATCATTTTTGGCGACGATTTGTAAGAAAATTAAGGTAATGTAGCTCGATTTCTTTTTCGAAACAAAATCCGGAACATTATTTACCGATTAAACAACTTTTATTATATTTCGACAAGAAAATTAACTGTAAAATAAGTCTAAAAATTGATTTTAATAGTCGTTTCTAGTTACTTTCTTATTTTAAAATCCTGAATAACCTATTGTCGATATTTTTGAAAAAAAAATTATTTGACATAAAGTTGTTTTAAATTAAAAATTCGGAACAATTGATATTGATAAATAAACTATAGTGACGTTGTGTCAAAGAATATAAGTGTAATATTAGTCAATAATGCGATTTCAAACAATCATTTGACATAATTTATTTTTTATAAAACAATATCCGGAACAACTTTATAGTTAATGAAATATAAATCAGTATAGATATTTTAATTTAGCATTTATATTGCTATTTACATTAAAAACCGGAACAATATATTAAAGATCATGTGTTTCTTGCAACGTTTAAGCATGGAAATAAAATCTAATATAAGTTAGAAGAGCAAACAAATATTCATTGGCATTGATTTGTTTTTCACAAAACATCCGGAACAATCTATTATAGATACTTAAAACTATTGCAATATTTCTGAATGAAAAATTAAAGGTTAAATCAGATTTACAATAGCCTCTAGTGTTAATTGTTAATCCAATCGTGACGGACAGACCGACCAACAGACAAAACGCACAAAAATAATCTTCTTTTATTTGGATGGGGGCACTAATCAAAAAATAAATAAAATCTGATTTTTTTTTAAAGTTTAAGGAATTGGTTTAGCAAGTGATCATGTTGCGACGTTACGCTACTGCACGAAAGTCGCTGCATAAAAAGACCATTTTAAAAAATGTGCGTGATATTTACATACAAAATGCATTATTAGCCTTTATAAACAAACAAAAATGTTTTCTTTTAATTTTAGCAGCTAGTTGACCAGAAAAAACATCTTTAACTATTATTTATATTTGTTGTAAACATTTCTTGTACATTTTATCAATATATTTGACTTAGTGATACTGAAAATACACAAAAATTGACCATCTTTGTTAGCATATTGTAACATTGCCTCTCTTACATTTACCTAATTGTTTTAGAATTGGTGTATTTTTCTGAAAAAATCACTTGCATAATTAATTTTATAAATTAAACGGTTTGCTTTTAGAAAACCAAAAGTAGCCGTTGCACCTAAACTTTTCAAGCCGCATTTAATGATGAAATAATATTTTTCATATCTTCTAGTTTTCGAGATCTGAGTGTGACAGACGGACAGACAGACAGACGGACAGACGGACAGACGGACATTTTGCACAAACCTAATAGCGGCTTTTTCCCCTTACGGGGGCCGCTAAAAAAGATTAGACAAGCTCTGAATGTGATTACAAGTATACGATACTTCTGGTGCAAATTTTTGGCGCAGCATTTTCAAATATTCAAAGCTCTTTCCGTTGATAGCTCAAAATAATCTCAATGTGGAGGAAGCCTTACACTTTGACTGTAAGAGTCAACATTTAGACATTGTTTAGTTTATCGCGAAGATCTCTAATTAGACATTGTTTAGTTTATCGCGAAGATCTCTAATTAGACATTGTTTAGTTTATTGCGAAGATCTCCAATTAGACATTGTGGTAAGGAGGTAATTATATTCATATCAGAAAATAAGTTCGATACCTATATACCTAAGAACATTGATAATGTTGTTTTTTTAAATGAGAAAGAAACTTTTATAGTTTTTATAATCTATATCAGTGATGCCCAAAATACGGGCAGATCCAGCCTGCGACGTGGTTCCATCCGGCCAGCCAAACGTCGGTGTATAAATTTAAGTGATTGAAAAATGTATCTTTACCTACGTTAGGACTCTAATTTATTCTCTAATTGATTGCTGCCATGGACTTACACATTTGTGCGTTTACGAGAGGCGAATATAGAATCTACAAGCAAAAGTGAACGAATCTTTACCTGCTTGTGGAGCATTATAAGTAATTGACAGTGTTTGTTTCTTAAAGAAAGTTTGGCTGTTAAAAAAAATACTTAAACGGTATTCTTGATTTGAATAAAAGATTGTTAAACTACGGGTGCTAGATCCTAAGGTTTCTTTTATCTAAGAGTTTCAGGTTAATTGCATTTCGTTTCTGTATCTTTCGTTGGTGTGGCCCGCGACACGCGTGTTGAAAATTGAAATATCCCGTAGTATGAGTAAGGTTGGACATCGCTGTCCAATACTCATAACCGAGCCATTCTTGTACGTAAATATATTTATATATATACATATAAATTTTATTTCGAAAACGACTCTAACGATGTTTTTAAACATTCCAAGGTATATGTATATAAATTTAAAAAACAAATCTCTTGTCCACATTGCGAAAACTCGAGTTCGACCGTTACATTGGTTTAAACATGTTTCATTATCGTATAATTTATTTTGGCTTGACATCTTTTTATGAATAAAAAGGTTTCTATTGACGTCAAAGGAAAAAAAAACTTGACACCGTTTACTTCACCAGACCTACAGCGTGAAAGGGAAAAACAGTAATTAACGTCTATGGCTTCGAACAGTACACAACGACATATCTTTGCCAACATTTACGCGCCATCTTATTGCATCCTTTCTTAGCCTTCACCAAATTAAAAGCTTCACGGCTCTCAGCAATCAAAGTGTAAACAATGTATAAATCACGCAAAATACAATAACCATTAGTTTTTTTTCTTCCATAATAAATCAATTTACATAAGTGTTTCTAAGAGTGGTACATCTTTAATAAAGCCAAAATTATTTCCAAGAGCAAAAGAAAAATAAATGTAAAAAAACAACATATATTAGTAGATTTCGGAAGAGAAATTAAAACCTAATTTTTCTTCATCAAAAGTAAGTTTTTCCACTTTCAGACCTTGCGATCTATAAGGGGCAGATGATGGGTAAGGTCTTTTGTTTATCTGTTTAACGAAGATGTGATGTGGCCAGCACAACAATCAACCGCCTTTAGTTTTCCCCAACTGTTAGGAAACCTTTCAATCTGGGCTGACTCAGAGGCGTATCCCGAAATGAAAAATACCAATTTTCCGGTCCCAGCTGTGACCTAAATATTTTGCCACATTCATAACAGAAAAAAAAAAAGTTTTACGTTTAAATATATAGCTCTAGCCATCTTCAGTTTTGGAGATTTTCATGGTGTTTAAACTCTAAAAGTTCATCGCAGTAATCTTTTCTTTGTTTGCACGTTGAGATGTATGATCTTTAAACCATAAAATACAGTAAAGGAGAAAAACACAAAGATATGAAGAAATGTGACGGCGATGTAATGGACTTAAAGAGAAACGTAAAAAGTTTGAAAAGATGAAGTGTGGGAAATAAATAAACAAAATAATCAATGTTAAGGACGCCATATTGAAATATGAGTGTTGCCGAAAAAATAACAACACCCAACCGGATATGCCCTCGGGCATTAGTTTAAGGTTTACTGATCTAGTGGATTGCATTTAGCGAATGTTCCTTTGACATTAAAAAAAAAATTGCCACGAAAAAAAAAAGAAGAATGTGAAAATGGGTTTACCAGTTTAACCGACATGTTCATATAATCAAATATAAATGATATGAAAAAGAAGTTACCCGATTTATAAAAAATATGAATCCTTTAATGGAGATAAATGTATGGGAAAGGGGGCAATCAAGCATACCTTACGGTCTACGGTCTATGATCTAAGGAAAATGTATGCCAAGTTTGATCAATAATAATAATAATAATAATAATAATAATAGGTGGAAGGATGGGGGTCGTGGATTGCAGAACATCTTCAAATTGTGTAAGATGCAAGTTTAAAAAATACGATCAAAACTGCTCGCCTCCAGCAACAAATTAGTTTCCTTCCTACGGAAATACGACTCCGATGCAACCCCTCTGAACCTACACAATGCTGATGTCAATGTCGGTTTGGACGACGTAGGGCATGAGATTCGCCAATGGGAAGAAAAAACACTCCACGGAAAATTTCCGGCTTCATTACATGGGGACAACATCGACAAGGCTGCTTCCTTAACATGGCTCAAAGCAGGTCATCTCTACCCTGAAACAGAAGGCTTTGTTACAGCAATACAGGACAGAGTAATCAGGACAAAAAATTACGAGAAGCATATCCTGAAACTCAATGTTGTCGACAAATGCTGAAAATGTGGAAAGGTGGGCGAGTCGATTGAACACATTATGGCAGGATGTCCAGCCCTATCAGAATCAGCCTACCTAGGTCGCCATAACCAAGTTGCAAAGTTATTACACCAACACCTGGCTTTGACGTACAAATTGATCGGTAAGGACACTCCCCCTTATTATAAATACTCCCCGCAAGAGGTTCTCGAGTCTACTGAACATCTGCAGTACTGGGAAAGGCCTATTCTGACCGACAAAACGGTAGATTTCAATCTTCCGGATCTGCTGTTCATCGATAAAAAAGAAAAAACCGCTACCATTATCGATATCGCCGTACCACTGTCTCATAATTTTAAGAAAAACTGAGATAGAAAAACAAAGAAAATATGGGAACCTGGCCTTGGAGATTAAGCGTCTATGGAAATTGTCCAAAATAACAATATACCCCATTGTTATATCAAACGAGGGGATAATAACAACTGACCTCACAGACACCTTCAAGGCCCTTAACATTCCTAGGAACATCTTTGTTGCCTGTCAGAGGGCGGTACTGCTGCAGACCTGCCACATCACCAGAAAATTCCTCAGTGGAAACTGTTAAAGGGACTACGATGAATTTTGTTTCTCTTTAGCGAAACTCGACCCTAGCAGCGCCAGAGAATGACTACTCGTTCATTTCTGACATAATAATAATCTTTATTATCCGTAAGGAAATTTGTCTTACAATTTGTGCATTACACCAAACAAAAAACATTATAACTATAAGAAACCAAAGTGTACATTCACACCAGACTCACTCATAATTTACATGTGACAAAGTTTATACCAGATTGTTCTTATTTAATGATTTGATTGCCAGGGGAACAAAAGAGTGTTTGTGTCTGTTTGTCTTTGCTATCGGTGTCTTGTATCTCTTTTGTGATGGTAAAATCATAAAATCCTGACATAAAGGGTGATTCTTTATTTCGGGGATCTTGTTAGCTTTTTTATAGATGTTTGTTTCAAACGGTTTTAATTTCTATGCGGGACGTACATTCATACATACATTCATACATACAATACATACGTACATACATACATACATTACATACATACAATACATACGTACATACATATACATAAAAAAAAGTGAACCATAATCTTGAAATACAAAAACAAAAGCTAATAAAATACTCAGAAAGACACAAAGATAGAGGCACATTTCTCGTTCCATTGGCTATGATATTTATACATATACAAATGCTCCTTCTTCCCTAGTGCTATTAGAGCATGGAATGGGTTGCCTAAGCCAGCCAGGAAAACCAATGACTTGGCTGAATTAAGGTCATTTGTTACCAAGCATGACTGAATGCATGACTAAATGCATGACGTGTAGGACGTAATCATCTTCAAGAAATAACGTCTGTATTATATACGTTATGTGGTCGAGAGGCCAAGTGCGCTTGAACTTGGCTTGGCTACCTAGAAGGGGGCTCGAGGTTCGACATCCGACTCGGGCAGAGTTGTGTTTACTGAGCGCCTAAAGGCAGCACGGAGAACTAACTCCTAGATACCCCTCCCCCCCCACTGGTCCACAAATGAGATTGGACCAAAAGCGCTCTGAGCAGGCTATAAGCATGAAAGTAGCGCTATATAAAAGCTATAATAATAATACCATACTTTCTAGTTTGTATATTAGATTATTTGGAACCAAAATCGAAAGAGCTTTTCAATGTGATTATCTCTCTCTTTCATCTGTCCCTTGAAATTCGTCGTAGCAGTGCTGTTAATTAGATGTCAAAAGAGAGATTGATCCATTCTTTGACATTGTCCTGCCAGCTTATCTTTGAATGACACCTCATTCGTGCTCCCACCACTGTACCTTGAAGGATGACTTTTGATAGTGAGTCAGGTCTTTCAATATGACCAAATTGTCACCAAACCAGCCAAGCTTTGCTTATCAATCATTTCGATTTCTGTATTTGCCTCCATGTATGAAAAATGTTTCTCTTTCAGACCTTGTGGTCTATTTGGGCAGATGATGTAAGGGTCATCTGTTTCTGTGGCCTACGGTTAACGACGGTGTCATGTGGCCAGCACAACCACCATCCACCTTTACTTTTCCCTCAACTAATGTCAGGTACCCATTAGAACTGGGTGGACTCAGAGGCATCCAAAGATTCCTAAATTCAAAATCCCAGTCTTCACTAGGATTCGAACCCGGGGCCTCGGTTCGGAAACCAAGCGCTTTACCACTCAGCCACCGCACCTCCATGTATTAAAATCACACATGTACATGTGAAAATTTTGTGTAAAGATTGACTACTTATAATTCTTTACAACTATTGACTACTTGTGATTCTTTACAAATATTGATTGCTTGTGATTCTTCACAAATATTGACTACTTGTGATTCATTTAAAATAATGGGTACTTGTGATTCTTTACAAATATTGACTACTTGTGATTCATTTAAAATATTGGGTACTTGTGATTCTTTTAAAATATTAATTACTTGTGATTCTTTACAAATATTGACTAGTTGTGATTCTTTTAAAATATTGGGTACTTGTGATTCTTTACAAATATTGACTACTTGTGATACTTTACAACTATTGACTACTTGTGATTCTTTTAAAATATTGAGTACTTGTGATTCTTTACAAATATTTGCTATATTTTCGATTGTTAAATATGCATTCAATAATTTAACACATTTTGTTGCTTGATACATTTTTGTATCACCAATCCCAGTGCTTAAAAGTAAATCTAGGATCACCTATCAACGTCACACCCACTTTTGGCGCGCAAAGTCCTGTAATGAACACGTCATCTAGCCAGATCAGCTTGAGCCTCAACGCACACTGGTACAACAGCGCAGCAGTTGCAGCGGGAAATCCCAGCAATCCTCCTATGGCGAACCGCGGCAAGAGGGGGTGCGGATATTCCGTCATTGACAAGAAGTATTTGCTGTGCCTGTTGCGGATTGGCTCCCATCCTTCTTGGATCTCACCGAGCAAAAAATGTCGGAAGGTGCGACGTTTTTCTTCTAGCGCTGAGATGATGTCAGTGACATTGACCTTGACGTCATCATCCGTCCTGACGACAAAAGAAGTATTGGAACAGAAATGAGTGACCCAATGTAACATGGAGACAGTCTTCTGAAGGATATTTGCATAAGTGTCAGTAAAATCAATCTGAACGATGTCTCTATACGTAACGATCTCGTCTTCTATCAGGCGCTGAATTTTTTGTGAGCCGCCTGGGTGTCTTCCCAGAAAAAAGAAAAGCTTCGAACCATTCTCCGTCATGTTGACAAACTTCCCTCGCTCGCTCTGCCGGACTTTGTTTCGGTTGTCGAAATTGTTTGTTTTTGATGGGACAATAAACAAGACCCGATTCATATTTTCTGCGCATGCCGTGCTTGGATTGAACATGTATTTAATACTGTACTCGTTTAGGATTGGTTGAGATAGAAATGAGATGACCTCCTCCTGAGTATACATGTGTTCTTTTAATTTCTTGTTTTCTGCAATGAGTCTGTCGATCTCTGTCAATGTTTTATTTTCTAGAGATCTATTTTGAATCCTGACGTTGTTTTTGACCATGTTCACGCTGTTTTTGGAAAGTTCAATATATGATTCCTTAGTGCTGTTCTCACTGGTTCTGATAGGTATAGCGAGAGAGAACGTGCTTATTACAAGTGAAGATGCTAACCACATTACGACGGTTAGACCAGCCAGGAAAATCATCAATCTTTTCATACGTTTTATTGACGTAGGCACCGGCATTCTATTGAAGATTCTGAAAAAAAAAATTATACACATGGAACATAAGCATTAGCAACTCGGTAATCAAAACATTAAAGAAACAAATATTATCTTAACTATCTATAAACGCTAGTGTACTGACCGATTCACTCCCCTATCACGAGTTCTCCCACTTGATGTGGACGAGAAAGATACGAAAACTCAACAACTAAGCCATTTTGACGATCGAATCCGTATCGGTTAAATTTACGAAAAACTATCATTTATTCACGTGAGACTGAAAAGTTGTGTCATTGTGGTCAATGTAGTGAGTTAGATTTTGTTAAAAAATATTATTACAAAAATCGAGTACATTTATTTTATCACGTTAATTTTTTTTTGTCTATATTATAAATAAAGTTATATTTTGTATTTTCACAAGGAAGTTATTCAAGTTACTCTAAGCTTTATTAGTTAAGATATATTTCGATTACAACGGTTTAGTTGTCTACCAGCAGTTTGGTATTATCACACAGTAACCGACAATATCACCCATCTGCACTTTAGATCGCCAGATCTGACAAAGATACTAACTTACTAGTAGGTAGAGGCCAGAGATATAGGCTTGTCTTGTTGACTTAATCAGTAGTGAACAAAGATTTCTTCTAACAACCTGTTATCTTATTATAGTGACCAATTAGTTTTGTGCCGAGTGAAACTCACTATAGAACATACATGGTACATTACCAATTCAATATTTCATGCAGTCACGAATGCTAGTAGTAGAACTGATAGCCTCCCACAGTACAACACACATACACAATGTGATTTCTTTTAACATCCTTCTTTGTTTGAAATAATACAAAATCAATGTTATAGGCATTATAGCTAAAGAAAGACCTAGCGGCATAGGGCTTATAGTTTACTCATAGGTTAGCTAGGAGTATCATATAGCCAGCACAAGCTATTAACAGCTTTTTAAATTGTCTAACAAAGTTAGGTACACAATACACCTCGATTACAAAGATTATTTCACCTCACTCGGTCTGTCTGTCCGGCAAAAGGTTTGAATATGTTTTTTTCACACATTTCCGAAACTCGGATCAAGTTGAAACTTTACACAATTTCTCACTGAACCTGACACTGACAATGACCTACTTGTTAATCTTTACTCTTAATAAAAAATTAGGTCCCCAGTGCTACATTTATAAATAAACATTTTTATTTTATTTCCAAAGATGCATACCGTTTATAAAATGAAAATACTTTCATAATTCGAAGACTTTCTTCTCATAATGGTAAATTTATAAATCAAGCTTTTTTTTTTTTTTTTTTTTTGTTTGGTGTATCCGGTAATAGTTCATGCGCACATTTTAACACTTAAGAAATAAATGTATAAGATCAACTTTGTAAACAAAGAGAAGATTACTCTGAATAGCCTATTACTACTTACCCTATCTTGACCTAACTTTGACCCGACGGATACAACACAGAAGCAGTCCAGGTTAATAGCGAGAGAGAGAGAGAGTCACGCGCGGGATAACTTTGCAGACAATCAATCACGCTCAACTGTATCTCTTAGTCCCAATGACTAGCTATTCTGATCAAAATGTGAGGGTCTGGGTATAAACTGAACTTTGTCTTTTTTTTTTAAATTCTAAATATATGTAGAAGTAATTATCGAAACGTTAATTTAAAAGCGTATACATGAATACAGAAATGTTGGTGTGTTTTTTTCCCCCACTGAACGATTGATAATGTATTATTATTATAGCTTTTATATAGCACTACTTTCATGCTTATAGCATGCGCTTTGGGTCCAATCTCATTTATGGGCCAGTGGGGGTGGGGGGGTATCTAGGAGTTGGTTTTCCGTGCTGCCTTTAGGCGCTCACAACTCTGCCCAAGTCGGGTGTCGAACCTCGAGCTCCCTTCTAGGTAGCCAAGCCAAGCCAAGTTCAAGCGCACTTAGCCTCTCGACCACTCTTCTTACGCATTTCCTTCTTTTAATCTAGACCAGTGTTTCCCAAACTTTTGACCTATGTGTACCCCTTTTATAGTTTTTGTATTATAGAGTACACCTCGAACTCCCCCCCCCTCCCACTTTGATTTATTAACAGAACATAATTAATGGGTTTTGAAAAAATCAGCACAGTTAATGAGGTGCAAAGCGTACCCCCTCCAAAGTCTTTCCGTACCCCTGGGGGTACGCGTACCCCACTTTGGGAAACACTGATCTAGACCTAGATAATGTGTCTCAACATACCTTTCATCTGCCAAGCCATTGTCTCTTGATAGTCTAGTGTGGGCAATACATTGGTTGTCTCTCTTTACTGGTGTGTTGACACAGCTCTCTACAGTATTGCTGGTTCACGCCATTTCAAATGTAAGACTCTATAAATAGAGGAATATTGAAAAATATAGAAATAAAACTTTTTCATACCAGACTTTGAAATGTCGTTTTCTTTTTAAATAGTATAAATTTCGTACTGTTTAACTGTAGGTCTATTGTATCTGAAATGATTGGGTATACAAGTCAGTCACGAAAAAAAAAAGTAGATCATTTATTTAATATTTTATGAATATAATAAAAATAAATAATTCAATAAAAGATATTAAAACCAAACTCTCTACCTAATTTAAACACATAATTAGAATTACAAGTTTTCAGACGCGATTGTATAGACCGGCACTATTTGTGCAGTCTATATACAGGACGGCAAGGGACGATAGTGGATAAGGCTTGAACTCACGACCATCATGATAACCGCTCGAAGTGCATTCCACACGATACTAACTAAAGTCAAATTGCACAGTTATAAAAAAGAAAACTGCTCTAACCCAGACCAAATGACCTCAAATTAGTTTTTAAATTTCCCAATACCCATATTTTTACCTGTAGAGGTGAAGTATTTCTCCTGACGTTAATGAATTACTTCCCCTTTGAAAACAACTGGTTTCAAGTAAAAGTAACCAAGGGTCATCATAACCTACTAGGACGTCAAAAGTGAAATATTTCTACTATTAGCATGAATCACCTTATGGGCTCAAAATGCTAATAACAT
Organism: Biomphalaria glabrata; assembly: GCF_947242115.1. NCBI lineage: Eukaryota > Metazoa > Mollusca > Gastropoda > Planorbidae > Biomphalaria > Biomphalaria glabrata. The sequence goes on along the minus strand of NW_026602920.1, from coordinate 478 downwards.
ATTAAAAACTCAAACATTTTGTTCAATGCAATAGTATCAGTTATTTTGAATCAATAACGCAATTAATTTGCAAGAGATCTAGAATACCATAAATCTGTGTGGAAATATTTTTTAACAATCGTTTTGTTCGGTAATTTCATGCTTAAATCGCCCTCAATGTGCTGTGATCCAGTAACTTGTGTGGATCTGTTTGGGTGGGGGTGTATCTGAGAAAAGGTTTCCCTGATGTTCTTTTGTAAAGCAATATTAAAAAAAAAATATTTGGAAAAAATAATTATAAAAAATTTTAACATAAAAATATTGGGCTTAAATTCGAAATCGATAGCTCAGGCCTCGTCATGCTCGCACACTAACCATTGAGCCAAGCAACTGCTGTTGAAAATAGAATATTGTGTAGTTATCTATTGTTAGTTTCAAATGTTTCAGCGACAGCCTAATTCCCTAGCCAAGGCTTAGCCTCTTTCCTTCAAAAGTACTG